>NW_025920174.1:432846-670955 GCF_902686445.1 Sciurus carolinensis | reverse complement strand
AGTCCTTGATCACGACCACCTTCGGGATCTCCTGGCAGCACCGCAGCTACCTCCTTCTAAGACGCTTGCGCGGACCCGCCTCCCAGCCACCGTGGCGCCTGCGCGGTCCTTCCACCGCAACCCCTTGCGTCCGCACGCCAGCAGGGCGCTAACTCCGCCCAGTTGTACGCCCCACCCCAGGCGTGCCTTTTATTGCTCCTGCTCCATCTTCTAGCGCGGCCGCCCTTGGACTTTCACACTCCTCAACTGCCGAGGGCGCTCGAGGCTTGTGTGCAGCCTAGTCTTTCTGGTGTTTCAGCTGCTTCCCTGAAGGGTGTTTTGTGGCTAAGAGAGGACCTTCTAAATTGAGAGGTAAATCCTGAACAGCAAGATGGCAGAATAAAGGAGGTCACTTTCCTTACTGCTCTGCAGGTAGAAGCCAAGAAAGGCAACTTCTACACAAGGTGGGTGAACAGAAAAAAGGGGTGTGGGGAACTTTACTGGAACAGATACAACCATTTTTAATTTTGCTTTAAAATAGTCTCTTTTAAAGAAATGAAAAATTGGGGAAAAAAGTGTTTTGTCACCTACATATATTTTTTTCTGTACTTAGTATGTGCTGGGTGTTCTAAGTGCTTTGAATGCATTATCACATTTAATCCTCTAAGCCAACACATGAGGTGTAGGTACTACTATGTATTTTAAAAGTGAATATAGTGAGAGATAGAAAGGTGATTTGCTAACTCAAGTTTGGTCAGCTGGCCAGAACATAAACTCAGGCAATCTGGAACCACAGCCTGAGTTTTTAAACCAGTCTACTGTACTGTCTCCTTAAATTGACTATAGCCTGGCCTAGTGGGTCTTAAAGGAGGCAAACTTGCCTGATCTTGACTTTAGTTAAGACTGCTTGAGGAGTGTCTTTTTAAGAATGTTTACTAAAGGTTTTGGTAGCTTCCCTTTATTAAAGGTGTTCTCTTTTCTATTTTGAGTTTTGTTATTATTTAGTGTTGTATTTGCAAAATGTCTTTTCTAGTTTTTGAGATAATAATGTTTATCTTTTGGTTAGTTCAATGTGTTCTGTAACTAGATTTTCTGATGTTGAAGCTGTCTTGTATTTCAGAATAAACATTAGCTAACAATGGATTTGAATTTATTTTATTTCTCATTTGTCAGATGATTTTAGGTTAGGTTTACTTATAGTTCTGGAATTTAAGATTGTGAAGGTGAGAGACCTTTATAAGTAGTACTGATTTAACCTCAGATGACAAACTAATGGCTAATGGCTTATTAGTATAAAATAAGAATGACTTCTGTATAAGATATTTATTTTTCACTCAACAGGGATTTTTAAAAGTACTTATCTAAGAATAAGTTCAGAAACTGTGAATCTTAGTATATAGACATTATGGCATTTTGGAATTTGTAATCTAATGATAATTTGAGTGTATTTTTGTGTGGAGTGGTGGTTAAGGGAAGGTAATGTGTGACTCCAAAACAGTGGGAAATTGTTATCTAATTAATAATTTAGTAAAGATCATAATTTGATGCATGTTTTATTTGGTGTTTTGAATAGAATTTTTTTAAAGTTTACTTTCTGTTTTGGTTTTTTATTGCTTAAGGCTTTCTTTGGTTGTTACATTAGAATGTTCTTCTGAACTTGTCTTTTCCTTGTCTATTCTCATTTGTGATTGTAGTCACGGATCATTTAAAACAAGGATACATTTTGGTAAATACATTGTAAAGTGGATTTGTTCATTGTATGAACTTCATAGAATGTATTTACATAAACTAAGATAGATATGACATTACTAGGCAATATCATTTATGGGGACCCCATGGTAAATGTGGTCTGTTACTAAAGGAAATGATATTACACTGGGCACAGGACCTTACTATAGGTTTTAGAATCAAACTTTCTTAAATATTTTGAAGATTCATATGTTGAAAATAATTATTTTAGTAAAAGAGATTGCTACAAAGAAGTTTGTCTCTCAAGTAACCTAAGAGAAAATCAGTGAATTTAAAATAATTATTATTGCATTTAAAATGATAAAAACTTAAAAACATTAAAGATACATAACAGAAATTCTAAATTTGAGAAAAAAATACAGTAAATAATTATCGATATAATGTATTAAAGTTCGAAACAGCTATTGTAAAGTAAATGATGTAAAGTGATTACATCTAATAAAATACTAATAATTTATAGAATTATTTGCAAGGTATATTACTTTATATTTTCTCTTCGTAAATCATATGTTGATCTATCCCATTAGCCCACTTCCAATCACTTCTAAATTTCTTATGATTTACATCAGGAAAATTGGCTTCTATCCTTGCCACATATTCAGAATGTGTTTCTTCTTAATTATTAGGTGCTATGTACTGAATGTATAAGTTTTAATTGAGACTTTAAATTTTTCATTTTTTTTCTTTTATATATGACAGCAGAATGTCTTTGACCATATCATCATTCATGGAGTATAACTTCCCATTCTTGTAGTTAGTTATACATGGGGTTTTACAAATCATGAATTCATTATATGAACATATTAAAGTTATGGTCTGATTCATTCTACTGTCTTTCCCATTTCAAAACCTCCTTTCCTTCTCCTTATGCCGGCTTGTCCAATCTGATGAAACTACACACACACACCCACCATGCGTGGTGGCACACACACCTTGGCCTATGTTAGTCAGTATCTACATATCAGAGAGAACATTCAGCCTTTGGTTTGGGGGCAATGGCTTGTTTCACTGGCATGGTATCATTTGCCAACCAACACTGTAAGTTTATTCTTCTTTATGGCTTGTGTTTTATCATGTATGTGTACCACATTTTCTTTGTTCATCTGTTAAGGGGCACCTAGGTTGATTCCATAGCTTGGCTCTTGTGAACTGAGCTGCTATACACATTGATGTGACCAAGTCACTATAGTAGGCTGATTTTGAGTCTTTGGATATATGCCAAGAAGTGGGATGGCTGAGTCAAATGGTGGTTCAATTCTGAGTTTTCTGAGGAATCTCCCTACTGTTTTCCAGAGTGCTTGTACCGATTTGCAGACCCACCAGCAACATGTGAGTGTACCTTTTCCCCACATCCTTGTCAACATTTATTGTTGCTTGCATTCTTGACAGTTGCCATTCTGACTGGGGTAAGATGCAACCTCAGTGTAGTTCTGATTTGCATTTCTCTAGTTGCTTGTGATGTTGAACACTTTTTCATATATTTGCTGACATCATGTTTCTGCTTCTGTGAAATGCCTTTTTAGTTCCTTTGCCCATTTGTTGATTGGGTCATTTTGGGTTTTTGGTGTAGAGATTTTTGAGTTCTTTATATACCTGGAGATTACTGCTCTATCTGAGGTGCAGGTGGCAGAGAATTTTCCCCCATTCTGTGGAATCTCTGTTCGTGTTCTTGATTGTTTACTCTGCTGTGATACCGTCCCATTGAGTCTTGATTTTACTTCTTGCACTTTAGAAGGTGTTTCATTATTTTGTTTCTTGGTGCAGGTGCTGGGGATCAAACCCTGGGCTTTCTGCATGCTAGGCAAGCACTCACTCTACCAACTAGCTATGTCCCCAGCCCTACTTTAGGAATCTTGATGAGGAATTTGGTTCTTAGGCCGAAATGATGGAGAGTTGGGCCTACTTTTTCTTCTAATATGTGCTGAATCTCTGGTCTAATGCCTAGGTTCTTGATCCACTTTGATTGGGTTTTGTGCACGGTGAGAGATGGGTTTCATTTTGTTGCAAATGAATTTCCAGTTTTCCCAGCATCATTTGTGGAGCAGGCTCTCTTTTCTCCAGTGTATGTTTTTGGCACCTTTGTCTAGTATGAGAATCTGTAATTATGTGGGTTCATCTCTGTGTCTTCTGTTCTGTACCATTGATCTTCTTGTCTATATTGGTGCCAATGCCATGCTGTTTTTGTTACTATAGCTCTGCAGTATAATTTAAGGTCTGGTTCCCTTTTCTCCCTAAGAATTTCTTTGGCTATTCTGGGCCTTTTGTTTAGTTTTGTTTTGTTTTGTTTTGTTTAGTTTCAAATGGATTCATGACTGCTTTTTTCTATTTCTATGAAGAACATCAGAACCTTATAGGAATTGCATCGAATCTGTGTGGTGCTTTTGGTAGTATGGCTATTTTACCAGTGTTGATTCTGCCTATCCAAGAACATGGGAGATCTTTCCATCTTCTGAGGTGTTCTTCAATTTCTTTCTTTGGAGTTCTGTAGTTTTCATTGTAGAAGTGATTTCACTTCTTGTTGGATTGCTTTGCAACCATTTTATTTTCTTTGAGGCTATTGTGAATGGGATAGTTTTCCTATTTTTTGCTTTCAGTTGATTCAGTACTGATGTATGAGGATGCAATTGATTTATGAGTGTCAATTTTGTGTCCCGTCACTTTGCTGGATTTGTTTACGAGTTCTGGAAGTTTTCTGGTGCAGTTTTTTGGGTATTCTAAATATAGAATAATGTGCTCAGCAAAATGGGGATGGTTTGTGTTGTTGTTTTCCTATTCATATTCCTTTGATTTCTTTCTTTTGTCTAATTGTTCTGGCAAGAATTTTTAGGACTATGTTGAGTAGAGGTGGTGAAGAAGAGCATCCCTGTCTTGTTTACTTTCTACAGGGAATGCTTTAGGTTTTTCTCCATTTAAAATGTTAGCCTTGTGTTTCAAATATATGACTTTTGTAATGCTGAGGTATGTTCCTACTATCCCTAGTTTTTCTGGTGTTTTGAACATGAATAGATGCTTATTTGTTTGAATGCTTTTTCTGCCTCTTTCGAGTTGGTCATGTGATTCTTTAAGTCTACTGATGTCTTGAATTAAACTTATTGATTTCCATATGTCAAACCAACCTTGCATCTCTGGATGAACCCCACTTGATTCTGGTGCACTATCTTCTGAACATGTATTTGTATACAATTTGCCAGTATTTTTACATCTGTGTTCATTGGGCATATTGGTCTGAAATTTTCTTTCCTGGATGTGTCTTTGTCTAGTTTTGGTATCAGGGTGATAGAAATTTCATGGAAAGTTTGGAAGGGTTTTCTCCTTTTCTAGTTCATGGAATAATTTGAGAAGGATTTGTGTGAGTTCTTCTTGAAGTTCTGGTAGAGCTTGGCTGAGAAATCATCTGGTCCTGGGCTTTTCTTGTTTGGTGGACTTTTGAAAGCATCTTCAATTTCATTGTTTGAAATTGATCTGTATAAATTTTGTGTGTCCTCCTGATTTGATCCAATTTGGGTAGGTCATGTCTCTCTAGAAGTTTGTTGTTATCTTCAAGATATTTTATTAGAATATAAACTTACAAAATCAGTTCTGATTATAATCTGTATTTTAGTAGAACCCATTGTGATATTTCCTTTTTCATCATGGATTTTGGCGATTTGAGTTTTCTCTCTTTCTCTTTGTTGACTTGGCTGAGGGTTTATCAATTTTTTTGGTTTTTTTCAAAAAACCAACTTTTTGTTTTGTCACTTTTTTCAGTTGAACTTTTGTTTCAATTTCATTGATTTTGGTTCTGGTTTTGATTGTTTCCTGTCTTCTACTGTGTTTGGTGTTGATTTGTTCTTTTTCTAGGGCTTTGAGAATGTGGTGTTAGGTTTTTTAATTGTTGACTTTGTATTCTTTTGGTGAATGAGTTCAATACAGTGAACTTTCCTCTTAGAATTTCCTTCATAGTGTCCTAGAGATTTTGATATGGTTTCTTTGTTTAGTTTCCATTTGAAGTAGCTGTCAGTGATGAGAGGGTTGTGTTGGAGTCACATAGTGTTATTGTGTTGTGGTGCATTTGAGTTTTGGAGTTGGGAATAGTTGGTTTGATGTATGTATATGCTCCATTGTCTGGGGCATAGATGTTTGTGATTGCTATGTCTTGTTGAGATACGATTCCCTTGAGCAGTGTGAAGTATTTTTTGTCCCTTCTGATTAACTTTGGCTTGAGGTCCACTTTGTCTGATATGAGGATGGAAACCCCTGCTTGTTTATGCGATCCTGGGAATATGTTTTCCCCATCCTTTTACCTTCGTTCTGTGAATATCGTTGCCTATGAGGTGAGTCTCTTGGAAACAGCATATTGCTGGATCTTGTTTTTTGATCCAACCTGCCAGTTTGTATTTTGATTGATGGGTTTATGCGATTTATATTCAAGGTTATTGTTTAGATATGGTTTCTATTCCCTGTCATTTTGATTTATTTCTGGTTCAAATTGGTTGCTCCATTGATTTGTTCTTCTTTTAGTGTACTTCCTGCCTTTGTTGGTTTTCACTTTTATTTTTGGTTTCTTCATGAAATATCTTATTTGTTATGTTTTGTAGTTCAGGCTTTCTAGTTGTGAGTTCTTTAACTTTTGTTTATCATGTAGAGTTTTTATTTTGTCATCATTTCTAACGCTTAACTTTGCTGGATATGGTATTCTTGGCTGGTATCGTTTTCTTTCGGAAGTTGGAATATGTTGTTCTGACACCTCCTAGCTTCATGGGTCTGGGTTGAGAGATCAGCTGTGATCAGGATTTGTTTCCCTCTAAATGTTACCTGTCATTTTTATCTGGTAATTTTTAAAATTCTGTTCTTATTCTGAAGGTAAGGCGTTCTGAAGGTATGTTGGTTTTGGTCTGTTGTGATGATGCGTATTTGAGGTCCTGTTGGCCTCCTGTATTTCATTTTCCATTTTATTTTTCGGGTTTGGGAGATTTTCAGATATTGTTTCATTGTAAAGGTGGTACATTCCTTTTGTTTGTATATCTGAGCATTCATCTATACCAATGAATATTGAATTTGGTCTTTTCAGAGTTTCCCATGTTTCTTGCAGATTCTGTTCATGGTCTCTTAATATCTTTTCTCCATGGTCAACTTTGTTTTCAACACTGTATATTTTGTTTTCATTGCCTGAAACTCTGTCTTCCAAATGATATAGTCTGCTGGTGGTGCTTTCAGTGAATTTTTAATTTGGTTTATTGATTTCTTCATTTTTAGGCTTTCTGATGGATTTTTGTTGTTGTTATTGTTGTTTTCAGAATCTCTGCCTCCTTATTGAAGTAATATTTCACTTACTGTATTTTCTCTATGATTTCAATCCTTATACCATCCTTTACTTTGCAGATCAATTTAAATATGTAAATTTAAAACTCCTTCTCTAACATTTCTTCCACTGTGGTGTCAATGGATTCTATTACTGGATATCTTGGTTGGTTTGGGACAAATGTTGTTTGTGTGTCTACCCATCTAACAGTATAGATCTGAGGCAGTAGAGTGTCTACCTTGTGGATGTGTAGTATCCCTGAAGGTTTCCAGGACCTCACTTGTGGAAAAGCTGCCCATCTGCTTTCTTGGTTTCATGCCATGGAGAAGCCAGCAAGGCAACCCCCTCTATTCCACCATCTTGAAAACCATTTAATTTTAAAGCACAGATTAAATACTATTTTGTTCAAAGGAACATTTTAGTGTTTCTAAGTGTAATGTTTTAAGAAATTTTTAGATCAGTGTTATTTGATTTTACTGCCATACTATTATAGCTATAATTTGCTGTTTTCACTGTCTACTTGATTCAGGTGAATTTAGCTTTGCCTCTGTTTTTCAACCATAATTTCTTTTTACGTTTGAAAGTTAAATACATTTTTGAATATAATTGCATTATGGAATACAAATCTATAGGACTTTCATTTATATACATTTTGTTCAGTTCTGCAAATTGTTTTAAAATATTTTGTGCAGAGTAAAATATTTTAAATTCATAAAAGCACTTATCTCTTTTTAATAAGTAATATAACAATGTTTTATAATTTGAAGTGTGCAAAACAGTATGCAGTTTTGATATCTAGAGTAAACAATACCACCAATGTCTTTAAATCCTTTTGAAGACTTTGCATATCTAAGAAAACATTTTATTTTCTTCTTCTTCTTCTTCTTATTATTATTATTATTTATTTATTTTGACACTACAGGGATTAAACCAAGGACCTTGCACATGCTAGGCAAGCACTCCACCACAGATCCACATTCCCCATCTGTAGCTCCTCAGTGGCTGACGTCTTACCAAGTATTCCTCATATATCATACAGCATGTCCAGTGTCAGGTAGCAGGATGGGGACGTCCAGAGTGCAGCACACAGCACGTTGACAGTGATGTGCTGGAGGTGCTTTGGCACCGTCCTGCTATTCAGATGGATGAGAGCTGCCCCTGCCCAGGATGGAACAGGCAGCCCTCTGTGGTGACAGACGCCATAGTGTGTTCCTCTGTAGTTGTAGTAAGGCCTTGGTCATACCTACGCCTTCTTAACACGTTATGTGCCTGGATGTAACCCAGCTAGGAGGGTCAGCAGTGACTGCAGAGGGCCGTCCAGGAGAGAACCAGGCTGTGGCGGAAGCCGTGGCGCCCTGGGTGTGTGGCACGATCATACAGAGCTGCCCATCACAGGGTTTCCTGAGGCCGCTGGACACAGGGGCCTGGTCATGGTGGTTGTGCCACCTCAGCCGCCCTCCAGGCTTTCAGCCCTATGTCTCTGGTTGCCCAGGAAGGTGACCCTCCTCCACCCCAGCTCTCAGCAGAGCAAGGCCTTGAGCCAAATATGACTACACAGAAGGGACATTCGGACATGGAGTACCTGAAGTCCAAGATGGTGACTGCCGAGTCGTCCTCAGAGGAGGAGAGTGAGGATGAAGGAATGAACTGTGATGAAGGGAGTGAGGCAGAGGAGTCGTCCGCCACTGAGGCCCAGCAGGTGGGAGGGAGCACAGGGGCCCTGCCTGGGAATAGGAGGCCACAGGAGCCCGGAGCCTAGGTATGTGCCTCTGGGGGATAGGGAGGGGTTCTGTGCATGTCCGCGTGGTTCTGCGGCCCCATTGCTGGGGTGCCACATGGAGGAAAGACTGCCCCCTCTGAGCTCACTGCCTGCCACACCTGGAGGGGCCGCCTGCCACCTGTCAGGGCTCTGGGAGGAGCGAGGGTGGTGGCTGTGTTGCACGTGGTGTTCAGTAACAAGGCAGACGGACTTGAACAGGCCGTCATTGATAGGTGAGTTTAGTCAAGCACTGACTATGTGCGTGGTGATGAACTTGCTATCACAGAATGTCCTCAAGTCTCTGGGGCCATTCTTTTTCCATTTCATGAGGAAACTGAGGCCCGGAGAAGGGAAGTGACAGGCTCCCATGATGGGGTCAGGCCCCAGCCCAGGACTTCCAGGCTTTGAAGTTGAGAGTATACAGGTGGACACAACCTTTGAGGATGGCCACCTTGTTCCCCAACAGAGTCCTCTGCTCCAGACACAGGGCACTTAGACATGTGTGTGTCCCCATTCTTGAGTTGGAAGCAACCAGTCTTTTGCTTCCCAATGAGAGGAAGGGGCTCCCTCTGCCTCCTCTTCTCTTTCCTCTTCCTCCTCCCTCCTTCCTAGTTACCGTGCCCTGCAGGGAGTCTGTGAGTTTGAGGCTTAGTCTCAGCTCTGACCCTTGGGGGCTGCTGGGCCTGGGGGGATGCTTCAGCCCACAGGTCTCTCTGATCCTCGTCTGCAGAGGACATCCTGGCAGTGCCTGTTGTTCCAGCCATCTCCTGAACCCCTGTACTCAGGGTGGCCCTGGGGTCACCATGTCCAGCAGGGTTGGGGCAGCAACCTTCCCAGCACATCGAAGTTTCTCTGGTGGGACTAGAAATGACCTTGTTCTGCACCTGTTGGCTCACGGCAGGCTCTGCTGGGGAGTGAGTGCTAGCTGGGCAGGTTTTAGCACCAAAGGATCTACCAAAAACTTAGGTTGTGCAGAGCTATCTGGAGTCCAGAATTACAGGAAAATGTGCCGAATTCAGAATCCGTGTGGAATTAGAGGCTCAGTAGGAGGCTGGCCTCTGCATGTAGCATGGAGCCAACTGAAATCAGTGGCTGCAGGGTAGGTGCCTCGGCTCCTCCCTCTGCCCTGGCCTCTGATGGCCAGGGGTCTACTCGCCTGCCCATGGTGTGCTGACCTGGCTGCAGCTCTCACTTCAGAGGCAAATGGGGACCCTGCATCCACTGCCTCCACACTGGACAGACCCTGAGTCTGGCAGGCACAGGCGCCAGCACTTCAGCTACCCTGGCTGCAGCTGCTCCTGGAGCTGCCACGTCCTGGTCTGTTCCCTGCTCCCGCCACCTCAGGGAACCCACTGTGGCCTTTTCTCTTTGTTCTCAGACAGAGAAACCAGCGAATGAGAAGAAGCCCACCACCTCCCACACCGTGAAGCTGCAGGGAGCTCCGTTCAGTGTCACAGAGGTATGTGCTCTGAGGACAGGGCAAGGAGGAGGCCACTCAGATTGAGAGCTGGAAGGAATCACAGACCAAAAAGGCTGACCGATGGCATCTTGGGAATCACCAAGGAGGGAATGCGATGGCTGCCTCGAGCAAGAGGAGGCCTGTTCTGCTCCCTCACCTACAGCAGTGCTGGCCTGTGATCAGACGGTCCCTGGGGAGAGTCCTTCCTCATTGCGCAGCAGGCGGCCGCTGTAGGCGCTTGTGAGTGTGGAGGTATTGCTGTCTTCAGAAACAGGCCACAGGCCAGCTGGCACCATGGCTGCAGCTGACTGGCCCTAGAGCTCCCTTAGAAGAGGACCCTGTTCTCACGCCCGCCTCGTGACAGCCGTAGAGGTTCCCCATATGAGATCCTAGAAGACATGGCTAAATAAAAAGATTGAAAGTCACCTATAACTGGGATGGCCACGTGAGTGACTGTGAGCGGGCGTAGCAAGAGGGGGTGCGAGGATGCAGGTGTGATCGCTGCAGGTCTGACCACTGGAGGTGATCCGCAGGTGCCCACTGTTCTCAGCACACTGGGCTGCCCCGCCCCAATTCCCGGGTCCCACCCAGTGACAATCCCTGACATTTGGGACAAACCTTCTTAAGTGTCCTTTTCTTTGTGCACTGATGCTGACCTCTGCCATTGGTTTGCTTTTTCCACATCCCTCTGTGAGGACTGGCTTGTGACACCGCCATTTTCCTTCTTGCATGTTCTTCCATGATCGGGGACAATTTGATACACTTTCCTGGCCTCCTAAATGGGGATATGGGAGTTAAAATTTTTTGCTATTAAAAATACTGAAGCAGTCCTTGAGATTGAGGTCAGGTGGGTTTTATTATTTTTTGTTTGTTTGTTTTTTTAAATTTGGTACCCAGGATCAAATCGCAGGTTATGTAACCGCTGAGCCACATCCCCAGCCCTTTTTATGTTTTATTTTGAGACAGGGTCTCATTCAGTTGCTCAGGATCTCACAAAGTTGCTGAGGCTGGCTTTGAACTCATGATCCTCCTGCCTCAACCTCCCAAGCTGCTGGGAAGAGTGGCGTGTACTACGCACTTCCTAGTTAACTTTTTTTAGGGAAAAAAGATGAACCCTTGCCTTACTCCTCATAATGAGAAAAGTTTCAGAAACATCAAGGATTTCAGCTGAACAAATTTCTTTCTAAGCAATTTGCAAACTTTGATGGAAAAACAGAAAATGGATATGTTGACTGCCTACCAGCCAGAAACCCTGTAAGGCCACAGCTGCCACAGGTTCAGAAGGTGGACTGAAGAATCCGTAGCCTGAAGAGCAGGCAAGAGGCACCACTTTCTCTAATTTACACAAATTCTTATGAAGAATATATGACCCACCCAACAGAAAAATGGAGAAAGGACAAGAGGTTTTTGAAGAAAAAGAACTCAGGTGGCCTGTACAGATGCTTGAATTTATTCATAATTATTAAAAAAAAAAATTTAAACTGCAAGTTCATGTTTTTCACTTGCCAAAGTGGCATACATTTTTCACATTTGGCAATAAACATTTTCATGCCTTTTGAAGGACAATGTAGAAGTGTCAGGCAGAATTAGGAACATCCAGGCCTTTGCCAAGCTGGTGCTGAGCTTCGCCCCACAGGTGGATTCCCTGAGCACACCAGAGTCTGAACTCAAGAAAGTTCTTTGCAACCTTCCTGTTATTATTTAAACTTAATGTGTTGATTTATAGTCATCAATAAGAACAGAAAAGCAAAGCTCCTGGGGATGTGTTGTATCAGGGTAGACGGGGTCCCCGGGAGTCCTGCTGGCAGATCGGTGGAAGGTATCTATCAAGCTCTGGCAGTGCGGGTGGAGGCAGGCCATCCCTGTGGCCTTGTTAGGCACATAGGGTGGTTTTTGCCACCTGCTCACCAGCAGGTGATTGTTCAGGGTCCAGCTGTCACATGAGACCTTTCCCAAGGCAAAGCTGCCAGCAGTGCCAGAGTAGGCTCAGAGTTCAGAGAACCTGTCACTTGGCCTGGGACAGTGGGAGCAGAGTCCAAGGGACGAGACCATGCTGGCAGGCTGGGTGAGGTCCTGGGGCCTCAGGCTGCTGCCTCGCTACAGAGCCTGCTGCTGGGCCCATCGCTGGAGCATCTGGCAGCCTGCAGCCAGGGCCTGGGTCGCCAGCCAGGTGTGTCAAGTCCCAGGCTCCCCAGAGCCCTGACTCTCTCCTTCTGCAGGTGGACACTACATCGAGGTGTTCAGGGAGAAGCACATGCCCGCAGCCAAGGGGCCCCTGAAGAACAGTGTGCAACCCTGACGAGGCCGGACACTCGGGAAGAACGAGGAGGAGGACCTGGCTGACTCCAGGAGGCTCTTTGTGTGCAACCTGCCCTACAGCAGCACCAAGGAGGACCTGGAGGGGCTCTTCTCCTCCTACGGTAGGGATCAACTCCTGGCCTTGCACCCCTGTTGTGCCCGGCTCCCACTTGGCTGGGTCCGCCCCATCTGCCTCCCACTTGCTCTTGACCTTGGGCAGTGGCTCCAGCTGCTCTACTCATCTGAAAATAGGACTTGCTGTTCCCACTGCAGATCCAGTGGCATCTTTTGCTTTCTGAACTTGAACTTGGATCCTTTTTTTTTTTTTTTAATGGTGCTGGGGATTAAATACAGGGTCACTCTGCCACCCAGCTACATCCCAATTTTTTTTTTATCTTTTAATTTGAGACTGTCTTGGTAAGTCCATGAGGCTGGCCTTGATCCTGTCTCAGCCTTCTAAGTCGCTGGTATTGCAGGCATAGCCAGCGTGCCCAGCAGAACTTGATTCCTTAGCTCTCACTGTCCAAACGCAGAGTGGGAGCAATGGACGCGTTTTCCTGAGATTCCTTGGCTTCTGGTGTTGGAATTCAGCAGCCGCCCAGCCCTCCTCACCCACTATGCTCCTGCCTGGGAATGCTTTTCTTTCTCAAGTCTTCCCAAGCAAACCCAGCTTCCGAGAAGAGGCAACAGCCAGGGCTGTCTTTGGTTTTGTTGCTGTTTCTTCTTGGGCTGGGAACTTGCAGGCCTGTAGTTGAGCTTGGTCACAGGGGCCGTTTGTCAAGGGGAGGAAGGTGGGCTCACAGTGCAGATGAATCTGTGCTCTGGAGAAGCTGCCAGCGCCCTTGTCTCCCAGGAGACTGGCCTGGGTGTGGAGGATCAGCGAGGCCATGTGAGTGTGGCTTGGGCCAAGGACAGCTCAGAGGTCTCAAGTGGAACCTGCTTGCAGGCCAGGTGATGGGACCTGAAGGTCTATCCACGCTGTCCTGCTCCCCAGGTCCTCCCACGGGCTGGTGCCCTGGCTACACGGCAGAGCTGAGTGGATGGGAGGGGGCTTGATGCGAGCTGAGAACTCGAAGGCTGTGAACTCATAAGCATGCTCTCTGACCTACTCTCTTCAGTCCGCACCAGACTGCAAAGTAAACAGATACCAGCTACGGGCAGGTGCTGTGCCTTGACTGGTCAGGATGTGAGATGTGTCTCCCTGAAAAACGAAGGTCAGTGTCCTCCTTGCCTCGACCTCTGTCAGAGCTGCCCTCTGCCCTCTCCCCCTTCCTCCCTTCCCAGGATGCTCCTTGCTTCCTTCTGGGTCTGCGTCATCTGCACAGGTGCTCCCTCAGGACCCAGCCTGGGATCTGGGATGAGCACCTCTCCAGAGCTTCTGCCTGCAGACCCACTGCAGGACATGTCCACAAGGATGTTCCCCTCTCTTCCCAAGGCAGGCTCCTTCTGCCAAACCCCAGGGAGCTCCATGCTCTGCCCTCTGTGCCCCAGGACACTCTCCTCACCTACTCCTGAGCCAGTGGCAGTCAGTGATCCTCGAAACCACCCTTCCTGTTCCTGTCCCAAACCCACCCTTACTGCTTCCCAGTATTCTTTGCTCCAGGGCTGGACCCTGAGCCCCAGGCCCAGACACAGGAAGTATGTCTCTGAACCAGTGTCCCCTCTACAGTGACAAACCGTACCTTGGAGGGTGATGCTTGTCCTGCTCACCCCCTCACTAAGTGACTTCCCATGGGACACCAGAGCCACTTGGGATGTGGCCTCTGGGCATCCTGCCAACCTCACCTCAAGCCCAGCCAGAGGATGCTCCACCCCAGCAGCCTTACAACCCTTCCACCTGCCATTCCCACTGGGTCACACCCCTGCCTCCATATGCCACCCTGTGCTCTCCACAGCCTGCAGCTCTGGCCTTTCAGGCTCTGACTCACTGATTGATTTCCACTCTCCTGTGCATGTGAGGACAGTTTCCTTGTTCATTGGGAATCTTCAGGGTCCAAAATGGAGAAGGCTGTTAGACCCTCGCTGACCCCGGCAAGGAGAGAGGGGCAGCTTGCACTCCACACGCCCACTGCCCCATTTCAACGTCTTCCTCTTTATGGGCAGACCTATACATCAGACCCTGGGCACCATGCTCCCACGGGGCACCGAATCCCCAGCTGTGGAAAGGTGTGCGTTCCTGATCCCCTCAGGTCCCTGGGCCTGGGCTCAGCTTTCTGGGTCCCAAGTCCTCGCTCACCAAAGGGCAGTAAGATTCTGCAATTGGAAGTGGACATGAGGGACATGTGCAAACCCTGGGAAATCTCCACCCCAGTACCTGTGGGAGACACAGACGTCCTGAGACATCACGTGAGGTCAGCTACAGCTGACACCCAGGTCTTCTTCATGGGGGAAGACTTCAGATGAGGTTTTAAACCTCCCCTCACCTCAAATGATGTCTTGTGCGCAGAGGAGAGGGGAGGCAGGCCTGGGAGTGTCCAGCAGAACAGAGGGGAGACAGGCCTGGGAGTGTCCAGCAGAAGAGAGGGGAGACAGACCTGGGAGTGTCCAGCAGAAGAGAGGGGAGGCAGGCCTGGGAGTGTCCAGAAGAAGAGGGGAGGCAGGCCTGGGAGTGTCCAGACTTATCTTGTGAGCTTCACCCAGGGTCCTTGCTGGAACCACCCCCTGGAACCCTGAGTGAACCAGGATGGGAGCCCATACCTCATCCCATGCCCATCTCTTGGGGCTGGGCCTGTGGAAACCTGGCTCACAGTGAGGCCCACAGGCTCCAGACCAGGACCTGCGGCTCCAGTGGGCCTCACACATTCTCATGACTCAGTTGAAGAGAGGCCAAGAAAATGCGAGCAGGATGCTCCCAAGTACTAGGGCTGGACGTGACAACTGCTCGTCATTTGGCCGAGGCCAGGACCTGGGGTTGCTGTTCGACCACCAGGTATCCTGCCATCTGCCCAGGACCTCCTTCCCACTCTGTGGGTGTCAGTGTCCTGTGGGGGACATTCCTCGGGCTATGGGCATGAGGTTTCAGACAAAAGCCCATCTACCAAAAGATGGCCAGCTCCCTGCAAACTTGAAAGGCCACTCACTGAAATGATGGCACACCAGAGCCCTGCACACCCCAGGTAACCCCAGAGCCCTGCACATCCCAGGTAACCCCAGAGCCCTGCACACCCAGGCACACCCAGAGCCCTGATGCACCCCAGGCAACCCAGAGCCCTGCACACCCCAGGTACCCCCAGAACCCTGCACAGCCCTGGCACCCCCAGAGCATCCTGTACCCCAGCACCCACAGAACCTCCTGTACCCCAAGCACCCCCAGAGCTCTGCCATACTTCCTTGCACAGAGCAGGGTGGATGATGGCAGCTCAATTCCTCTCTTAAAACAATCGAAGGTCGTCTGCACTCCTCCCTGGCACACTAGAAGTATGGTTTCAGGACCAACTCGTGTTTTCTTGGTAGAGTTTCAAAACATGGGAAACAAACTTGAGGAAAAGCATTCCTTCCTGCCGAGGGAGTGTTTGCAGAGTCTGTAACTTAAATTACTAATAAACACCTTAAAACTTGACCCCACACTCCTCACATGAAAGAAGGCTCTGAGAGGAGGTGGGGGACGGAGTGGTGGGCACTGTGAACCCCGAAACCTGGCCCACCCCACACTTCAGATGCCCCGTGCAGTTCCCGAGGTGCACTGAAGCCACAGCCGAAACAGCTCTGAAGTACCACGAAGGAACCAATGGCTGCTGTCCTGGCGCACACGCTGTGCCTCTGCCTGCCACATGCTAGCCACATCCACCTGTCCAGGAGCTGGAGCTACATTCAGTCTCTGAACCCCAGATGTTCACAGAGGTGTGGTCCCCCTGAACCACGATGCCTCAGAGAGCACTGGTCCGCCTGCACCCACTTTCCACACTGTACAGGAATTTTTTTTAAAAGATACCAGCTGGACCAAGGAAAAGGGAGGTCACTTTCCCAGTTTGGTTTTATGTAACCAAATGCATGAACCCTGGGCATAAGCCATTAATATCTGCCCACTGCACAGCAGGGCCACATGCAGACCCTTCCAGGTGAGTGCTTGCCTCCCCTTTGTAGAGGAGACCCTGCAGTCCCTGTAGTGTGGTGTGCCCCTCTCCATGGGATCCCACTGTCCCTCCCATGGCAGTGCCTAGATAACCACAAGGCTTCTGCGTTCAGAGTTGGAGTGGGGCAGACCCAGGTTCAGAACGCATGTGTCAGCGGTGACCGTGAGAGTCACCTGACCCAGGTGGGGCTCTGCATCTACAAGGTGAGGGTGCTCCAGGGGCTCATGGATGCTGGCTGTGCCCATGACACTCGCAGGGTGCCTGGGGAAATCCTGCCTGCAGCGGCTGGTCCCTGGGAGGTCTGTACTTCTGACAAGATGGTTGGAGTGGCTGCTGTTGGGCGGGAGGCCAGAGCTGACCAACGAGTGTGTTCACAACTGTGCACCTTTCCCTCAGCAGGCAAAGGGCCACTGTCCCCCATCAGGGTGAGCACAGATTAGCACCTCCTTTGAGCATATGTGTATCTTTCCCAAAGTACAAGGAGGAAGAGACATCAGGCAGGACCCAAGCTCCAAGACCCAGATGCCAGCAGCCCCTCTCGGCCACCCCTGCTGCTCGGAGCCTCCGAACTGGCACACTGGCCATTCTGTGGGCAGGGGTGCTGGCAGGCGACCTGGCAGTCCTGGACCTCAGCCCAGATCCCCCCTGGGGTGCTCACCGTGGGCTGTCACAGTCACGGATCTTTAGATTTTGCAAGGAGAGCTCCACAGGATGTCACATGCTTGGTTAGTCCAGTAGCAGAAAAGGGCAGGAAGCATGGGGGCCCTGGTCACACTCCTGCATGGCCCTGTGTCATGTGGCATTCGCTGAGTTCATCGTTTTAACGTGACTCATGATGTAGAGATGAACCATCATATGAAAGAAAATACAGAAGATGCAGAGAAGAGGAAAGAGAAGTGATTCTAGCTGAAGGAAATAAAAAGCTGAGCTCAGGTATGGCTCAAAGGAGCAGATCAGAGACCATGGCTTTGCTGTGTGGCTAAGCCCCTTTTCTTTCAAGGGCGCCCAGTCTTGGCAGGTTTTAAATTATTGTGGTATTTATACTTTTCTTTCAAAAGTAAGATGAAGATTTATTTTAAATATATGTCTTTTTAATACTCGCTGGTAAAATAATGAGAGCTTCCCTTGAGGAAAAATAATAGCTCTTTCAATCACTAATATGCTAATATCTAAAAAGGCAAGGTGGCTGTCCCACTGGCTCAGTGGCTTGTGCAGTAATGATGTATTGTTACAATGTAAGAGTGCTTTATTTTCATAAGAGGTTTTTATGTTTTCCATAAAATGAAGCAACATTTTAAAAGATGATATATTTTATAAATAGTAAAATTCTCAATATAAATTTTACCAGATAGCTATACTAGTGTACGTGCCAAGATTATTTGTGTTACAAAGTAAAATGACAGAAAATTTCTTTTTTTTTTTAATAGTACTGATAAATTCTCTTTATTTGCCATTGAGCAGTTTTCAAATAGCCTCTTCAAGGTCAAGAGAAAATCATGCAAATATATAAATATACTAATTTTCTTTGTATATATAATGAGATTTTGAGGTTGTCAAAACCACCACTTTATAATTTACAATTTATAATTTATAACTAGGAGGTAGTGGAGTGTTAGATTATGCAAATAGATCCTGAGGACAAAGAACGGAATATGCAATTCCACATCTCTGAATCTGGAAATGCTATAAAGTTTATTAAGTGCCACACCGAGGGTTTCCTCACCTCTTCTGCAGTCTTCGAGGTGTCTGAGCAAATGGAGGGCGTTTTCATTATTGGCCACCTGCATGCCCTCAAGGTCAGCTCTGGCCCTGAGCATTGTTTGCAGCTTGTTCCCCTCAATGCTGACCCACTCTCCCCCACTTTGTCCACCACCCCACACTGCCCCTGACTGGCAAGGTCCTGGTTTTCTACAGTGTACACAAAATTAGCAAGTGAGTGTTTTCAACCTCTCGAAAAAAGTGATCTCAATCAAAATGGATATGATGTTGTGAGTTATTTTCTGTTAGTGGGTAAAGGAAGGGTTTTGCTTGGGCCCTGATCATGGGAGCTGGAGATAGCCATGTGTCTGTTATTTTGATTTTCTTAACCCTCAAGTTCAGGCTGCTTGTGTGGTGTTGAGTTGGGCTCCATGGGACTCCAAGACCAGCTCCCTGGGGAGACCAAGCTGGAGTAGCCTGTGGGTCCCTGAGAGCCTCTCTCAGCAGCACCTGGGTGTGGCTTGCAGTCAGTGACACCTGTGTCCTCAGCTGGTTGGCCCCAGGTGAGTGCAACTCTGTACACAGCATCACAGGCCTGAAACTTACCTCTGTGCCTCAGGCACAGGAACTGAGGAGAAAGAAATGCCCTCTCCCTGTCCTGCAGGTGTGCTGCCTGCCAGGGTCATGCTTGCAACAAGCACAAGGGCCACAGGGTTGGCCCAGGACAGAGGGATGCAGGATCCATCCCTTCCCAGGCCCAATACAGAGCCCTGAGCCCCACTCCTCTGCGTGAGGGATCATCTCCAGTTGTGTGACTACAACACACCTTGTCCCTCTGCTCACCTCCTGACAGACACCTGTGCACTGTGGCACTGTGGACGAGGGTGTGCATGTGACCGTGTGTGCTCCAGGATGCCATTCGGCCATCTTGTCTGTGCCTAGGCATGGACCTGCTGGTCATAGAGGAATCTATTACCTCCTTGAAGAACATCAGCAGAGCCCTGGGGTCACATAAACACATTCCTCCTAACTCTGGGGCCATAAGATAACTGCTGCTTTTGCTGTGACTGTTCCCATGCTTTCCAGGCCTGAAAGCTCTCCTGCCTTTCCTCTCTACTCCCTGTGGAGGGGTGGATAAGGGTGCCCAGGTCCAGTCCACTCCCCTTATGTTCCTGAAGCTAGTTCATAACAGGACAGAAACAGGACCCAGGGGCAGATGATGAGCATGGGCAGCTGGCCTGTCCTCCCCCTGGGGTTGGAGCCCATCCTCAACCTGTTGGGAATTCTCCTCCCTGTGGGCTTCAGCTGGGAAGATGCTCCAGGCTGGGGAAGGGGTGCAGACTCATGGGCGGGCGTGGTCTGGCCATCCCCGCACCCTGACCCACAGCTGCAGCACCGAGCGGCACCTAGAGAATCTTCCGGCGAAGTTGTGGCCCTTCCCTGGGCCCTGCAGTGTGCCAGAGCATGGGGTGACCAGAGGTGCCCAGGACACTCAGAGCTGTGTGATGGCACCACAGCGAGTCACTTTGGACATGTAACCAAAGCCAGCTGGCTCTGGGGGAGTTAGCAGCTACCTCTGTGAGTCTAAACGCATGCCCCTTTGACCCACTTCCAGTAGTGCACTGTGCCATGCACATGGGGCAGAGATGTGCTTCTTGGCCTTCTACATGACACGTAGCTAGGTACCTTCATGGTGGTGATGATGTGGAATGAAAGCAGAAATGTCAGCGGTCGGGTCACTTCACAGGGGCTGTCTTCCCCGCAGGTGACTCTGGGATGCCTTGAGGGGAATCTGGCATGTACGAGCCCCCTGAGTGCTCCCTCTGCCCCAGCACTGGCCCTGACTCTACCCGTGACTGGGCAGTCAGGACAAGGGCCAGGCCAAGGCATGCAGCTTGCCAGAGGCAGAGCAGGGATCTTTGTATGATTCAGACCCAGCTGCAGAGGCCAAGGCTACCTGGGGGGCTGGGAGCCCCCAGGGCACTAAGGGCAGTGGCTACTCTGCATGGTGAGACAGCACAGAACACACCCAGGGAGCTGCATCGCACACACAACAGCAACCCAGCTGTGGTGAAATAAGGCAATTGTGTGCTGGTAAGTCGTAGTCTCCATGAGATCTTGCTTAAGGGGTGTGCAGGACAGTGTGAGATTTGTCCTTAAAATTCACAGTAGAGGCCCGGGGTTGTGGCTCAGTGGTAGAGCACTCACCTAGAATGCGGGAGGCACTGGGTTTAATCCTCAGAAGCACATAAAAATAAAATAAATGTATTGTGTCCACCTACAACTAAAAAAAATTTAAAAAACAAAATTCATAGAAGAGATAATTGAGATTGTGTCTGTGACATGGTGGATATGTGTAACACACACTGGTGTGCACGGTGATGTGTGTGCCTGATGCACCCTCATGGACACACTGCAGAGGGGCCTGTGGGAAGCTGCCTTAGGGAGCAGACCTACTTTTCACTCAGGCTGTGGTGCACTGCTTTAATTTTTCTTTTAACTCTAAGTGTGTAGTCCTTTTTTCAAACTTTTAATAACCAAAAATAACGTGAGATAGAATGTATCTCCACCATAAAGTGGATAAGATGTGCT
Source organism: Sciurus carolinensis (assembly GCF_902686445.1). Classification (NCBI taxonomy): domain Eukaryota; kingdom Metazoa; phylum Chordata; class Mammalia; order Rodentia; family Sciuridae; genus Sciurus; species Sciurus carolinensis. The sequence goes on along the minus strand of NW_025920174.1, from coordinate 650,067 downwards.
ATTTGTTCTTTCCACCAAATGCCACAGGACATATTAGCTGATGTGACATTTTAAAGCAAGGCTGCCACCTTCAAAGACCTCTCAGTACTAAGTCAGAGGCACCAGGAGTCTCTGTCTCATGGTGGAAGAGTCCCAAGGCAAGAGTCCTTGCCATTTGCAGCCAAAGAAACTGAAGTTCAGAGAACCCTCTGAGGCTAGCAAGGGAGAGGAGTCCTTGACCCCAGATGCACCGGATCAGAAGGCCTGGTTCTGCTGGCTTCTTGGGTTACCTGGGAACATGAACAGGCATGGCTGCTGGCCACCCAGAGGGCTCTGCGGCCCCTGCCCCTACCTCCTTGGATCCCTTGCTTCTCATCATACAAGTGGCTTGAAATCTAAATGCTTCCCAGGCAGAACAGTACCCTTGACTAAGCACTGCCTCATCAGGACCATGTGCCAAGGTGGAATAACTCAGACCAAGCCCCTTCAAGGGCTCTTGGAGGTTCTTTCAGAACTTAAATGCCATTTTCTTCTCCTTTGAAAACATGCCCTTTCCTCAGTGGGAGCCTCTTGGATCCACTGTGCCCCTGTTCTGTGTGGCTCTGGCAAGGGAGATCCCAGAGAGCTCAACTACAAACCACCAAAACAGAGAAGAAGACAGGTTCCTGTGCACCCTCCAGGAGCAGGAGGGACAGGCAGAGGAGAGCACGAGACTGGGCCAGCTGTCACTCAGCAGAACAGGAGGTGGTGGGTTCAGTGGAGGAAGCCAACCCCCCGCGGCTCCATGTCCACAGATCTACCTGTCCCTAAGTGAACCAGGCCATTGCAGAGGCCAGCACTGGATGGATGTGAGTTCTCCTGCTCTGGGCTGGTCTCCCTCCAAGCCTGGCTGGACTAATTTCTACCATCCTCTCTGGAACTTGTCACCATCACCAGAAGTACCAGTGCCAATGACGGGGACACGTGAACATCCCTGTTGCTGCTCAGGGTGATGGTTAAGGGCATCGGCAATGCAGCCCTACAGACCTGGCTTCTGTCCCTTCTCCAGCCTGTGTGGCACTTAGCAAGACAGTGGTCCACTCAGAGCCCCAGCTTCAGTGCTGCTGCACAGAGGTGCCAGGGCACAGGTGCAGTGCTGAGGTAAATGCCTGTCAGCATGAGTCCAGCACTCTGACAGAGGGCAGCAAGCCATGGCTGTGCCACGATCCTTAGAGAGTCTGTTGTCTATTTAGGTTCCACCTGCCTAGCACACCTCTCTGGTTAGTTACGGTCTTATCAGTAAACAACACTTTTAACTGGTTATCTGGGAACCAGAGCCTCTTTTCTTTGGTTCCTCTCCCTACTGGTGACCCACAGTAACACAAAATGGAGAGGGGGCAGCTCTCCTGGTCCGGGCATTTCTGGTATCTTGTCAGTTCTGGCCTTTATCTTCCCCCTGCTTCTTCCAGGAGATGGAATTTTCAGTGTCCTGTCTTACTTTTCTACAGTCAGTGAGGTAGTCCTAGAGGGGTTGAGCGTCCATGAGGACATCTGGAGATGGCAGGTTTTCCACCATGCAGCTCCTGTTGTTGGGATTGGATGTCAAGGAAAGAGACAGGGCCTCCACTGGAGTGTTGACAGAGGATGGGCATCTGGCGGAGATTGGGAGACTGACCTCATGAGGATCAGTGAATTACTGTGTGATGTTTACACTGGGATTGATGTAGTGACACACTGATCTAATTACATGTCAATAAGTGAGAGGCCCAATTCACTGAGGGAACCAGAGAGGATTACAGAGCTCCACTGGAAGTTCTTAGAGAACAAGGACTCAATCTTCAGATTCAATTACTGCAAAACTAGCCAACTGCAAAGCCTCAGGTGGGAAGGAGAGACAGGGAGTGAGGTTGACCTCCATGGGGTGACCTTACTGGGACTTGCCCTCTGGGTTTAAACCAAACTTCCTGATTTCTGAAATGCCTTTTTTTTTAGATGACCCATTCCTACGCACAATCCATACAACAGAGATCCCAAAAACTTTGTACAGAATGACAGGAGAACAAGTGTCCCTCCGATTGCAGATGGACAAGGACTGTCTCCTGCACTACAGACTGGAAGGACAGCCACCTGGGCAAAGGAGGCATCACAGGAGAGAGGTGAAGGCACTCCATGTGCCTGGGCCAGTGGCTGTGGGGCTGGAGCGGGCAGGCACCTAGTCTAACAGAAGGCACTGTGTTGGGGAGAACAATGTGGGATGGGCTTCCCAAATGCCACACAGTCAACCATCCCCACCCAGGGGTGTTTGTCTACCTCTACATCTTTGTTCATTTCAAAGTCATCCACATTGCAGGTGGAGAGCAGATTGGAAGTCCACAGAACTGCAGGTCCTTGCACCAAAACAGAACTCAGTAACTACTCAGCAGAGGAGTGAACAGGAGAGAGCAAGCGGGGGCAGGCCACGCTAGTGCAGGAACTGCAAGCTCTTCCTGTGGAAGGGCAGGAAGTAAAGACTTTTGACTTTTGAGGCCAAATGGTCTCCATTGCAACTACAGTTGTCCCCACTTATCCACAGGGAACACATCCCAAGAACCCCAGGGAATTCCTGAAACTGAGGTAGTACCAAATCATACACAGATGGTCTTTTCTATGTGCACATGTCCATGATAATGTTCAATTTAGAAAGTAGGCACAATAAGCAATAATAAAATAGAATAATCATGGCAATACTACATACTGTGATAAAATTGCCAGCACTGCTACTCCTGTACTTTAGAGTCTTTGTTAAATAAACTTTGTTACTTGAACAAGCACTGCATTACTGTGACAGTTGCTCATTCTCACCTACCAGGGGAAAATCAGGCCCTCAACCCTGGGAATTGTCATCACAGGAGGAGAAGAGCACTAGCACCTGTGGGGAGCCCCAAAGGCCCAGGCTGTACCTCTTCAGGTCTTCAAAACACCACCAAGCTCATTCAATACAGGAAGACAGTTTACCACCAAAAGGGATCATGTGAATTTACAAATGAAGACCCATAACTGACAGCCATTCTACATGTTTTCACCTGTAATATCTGCAAGTCTGCATGAAGCACAGCAGAGCTGCCAGGTCAGCTCACCAGTGCAGACTTCAATGAGAACTAGCAGCAGGAAGAAACCGGAACCACTGTCCAAGCATGCCAGAGTTCCAAGGCTGTGACCCAACACTAACTGGAAAGTAAATCAAGTACAAGTCTGAATGCCTGCTGGGGACCACTGGTTTCTCAAAACGCCATGCCCCAGCCTGGTGGTGGGAGCCACGAAGCTGCGACTGCAAGGCCCTGTAGGTGCACATGGTGTGCACATCTGTGTACAGAGTTCTGCTATCGTGTGTGCATGAACATGGACACACCTGTGTTTGTACACATACCTTCCACATAACCCCAGAATCCAAGGTTTGCTTTTACATTTGTGATTCTGATGGTCTGGATGATAGCATTACTGAATGACTGCATAAAAAACATCAAAAGTTGGGGCTGAGAGTGGCTGAGGTGGAGCACTTGCCCTGGGGTCGATCCCCAGCACCACAAAAAATGTTATAGAAAGTTTCATGTACATGTATTTGTGTAGTTTTTACATGCAGCTTTTATAGGCAGTTTATTTATAACCTATGTATATATAGCTTATAGACATAGTTTATATATTATTTGACTATAAGCTATATGTATATGCCAGTTCTATATTTGACAGTCTGCTGTTCTCAACTTTGAACTAATTTTTATGCGTAACTGCTTAGAAAGTAGGCTCCCTGTGGCCTGGGAACTTGTCCTACTGTCATGGCTGCAGTGGCCGCTTCCACTACCACGCAGGTGGCTCCCTTGGCTGGAAAAGGCACTAATGGGAGGGTGTGAAGGAGCCCCCCACTGGGACCTTCTTGAAACTTTCTCCGACTTTGTTAGTTCTAACTGAATCAATGAGCGGAAACCCCAGTCTAAAGTAACATTTTGAGAAAGTGTAAAAACAAGGAAACAGAAGAAATTGCGGTGGAATTAGCATCTTTTTAGCCTCCACAGTGGCAGACGCCCCAAAACACCACCATCAGTAGCTTTCTTCTGTACCCCTTGGGGGGTCTGTAATCATGTCATAATCTACATTTTATTGTTTCCTCTGAAGACTATTATCTCATTTCTTCCTGATTGTCTTATTCTTGCTGTTTATGTTTTTTCCTATTCATACTGTCATAATTTTCAGACTGAAATATTGAGCTTAGAAAATATTAGTTTTGCTATTATTGATATATGTATATGATTTAATTTTTATTTTAACTTTTCAAGAAAATGAGTATATAATCAAAAGATGTCTCGTGTCCTAACTATAGAACCTCCTTTCTGAATGCTTTAAAATATATTGCCACAGGCACTCAGAGCTGCAATTCCCTTATGGCAAATGAATGCGAGCACTTTTTTTCTTTGTTTTTTTGCAGAGTATGGTGACAACTACTGTGATAAATATTTTCAAATAAAACTGTGGGAAAAGATCAGCATGAACCTTACAAACACTAGTTTCTCAAACACACAAAAGAAGGAAAGCCCACTGTGCCTACCCAGAAGAGAAGCCTAAATGAGAACAGTCATTCAAAGTCATAATGTGAATGATTTACAGCATGGATCCGAGATTCAGAAGGACTAAAGCCCAAAGCATTGTCTTGTGCAGACACAGAATCTGGTGTGGACTGCCTGCTGGGCATGGGCTTGTCTCATAGAGACACTTCTCCCTGTGTCCCCAGCATTGTCACAGGTGGTGACCAAGGGACTGATGATACAGATGCAGCCTCACACTTACAGACACTCCAGGAGGGCCATCATGTGGGCTAGTAAGCACACTTCTTTCAAAGAGCAGGTCCTGCAGGTGATGCTCCCTGGGCAGGGGCTGTGCAGTATGTGTCCTCCCCCAGCATCAGCACCCCCCCATGCGGAGGGCAGGCTCCTGCCTGACACTACTGAACGCAGAGCTGCGGGGAAGAGCAGCGGCCTGTCCTGCTGCAGGGCAGCTCCTATGAACCAAACCCTGGATCCTGGTCAGGTGTGGTCAACATAGAAAGCCACAGGTTCTGAGGATTCATGAACCCTTTAATAATCCACTGATAAATCCTTTATTTAATTAGTGCCTTTGGTGTGCATGTGTGTGAGTTTATGAAACTCAGTTTTCATTGTGGCTGGTATAACAATGGGCTCAGAAAATTCCTGGAAATTCAGTCGAGGGTCCTGGTGAGCTGCTCCAAGCCCCCAGCACCACTGATGAGCGCTGCACCTGAGCAGGCCCAGCTAGCAGGCCCCATGTCCTCTGGAAAGTCACCAAAAAGAAAGACAGAGGTTAAAACAAACTGAGGTGAGCAACAAGTAGGAACTTGGACAGCCTCAGAAGAAACTTAGAAAATTAAAGTATCCAATCACTACTGACACTGGAAAGGAAGAGGAGGTACTGTATTCTAGCAACCAGAAAACCTGAAGTCAGACGGGAAGAAGGGAAGAGGAGTTCTGAGGAATTGAACCTAACAACTGAAACCAAAATTGTAATGGGATATAAGAATAGTGAAATCATAACAAAAATCAACAGGAAAATAAAAGGAAAATCAGAGGATCTGCAAGAAGATAGAGTGTTTGATGAGTCAAGTTCCAGAAAGACTGAATGCAGAAGACAGAGGAGGATGTCCTGGAGGACAGAGCACAGGCACATCGGCCTGTCCACGGGATGACAGACTGACACCACGTACAAACACTAGGTGCAGGAGGACCAAGATCATGAAGCTCATTGCATTTGGAGCAAAAGAAAATGCTTTCAAAGCTTCCAGAGGAGAAGGGAAAAGGAGAGCCAGCCACACAGGCTGCGGGGTCAGAGGCACCGTGTCTCTCAGCACACAGCCTGAGCAGTAGGAACAATCCCTCTCTTCCCCAAGAAAAGTGAAGCCTAGTTCACTGGTCTGTCCCCAGCCAAACCACCAGTGAAGTATGAAAGTAGATTAGATGACAATTTAAACTTTCATCCTTCAAACACACTTTCCTCAAGAAGTTAGCAGAAGATATAATCACCACAAGGAAAACAGAACATGAATGTGTGATATGGGGTCCTGGAAACAGGATCCAGCTCAGTGGCTGATGGACCCATCCCAGGATAACCAGGACGGCAAGAACAAAATCCAGTGACTCCAGCCCAGGAGGATGAGGAGCGTGGCCAAGAAAGGATCAAAGTGAGAATGCAATATTTCATGTTTAAATTGCAAGAATTGAAGAATGGTTTCACAGAAAGTATGTAGGAAATTAAGCAAATGGAATAATAAGGTATTGTTAACTCCAGGGAAAACAAAATGTTGTGTAAGAAAGAAAGAAAAATCATTGTACAATTCAGCCCTGAACAGTAGGTAGACAGACAAATAAATATAAATACTACTTATTGATGTAATCAGAGCAGTTGGGGGACACAAATCCTGGGAGGTGTGTTCACAGAGGTGCAGACAAGTTAACCTTCCTCAGTAACTCATCCACCCATCTGACCTCTCAATAAGTATCTAAAGTCTAAAGACCAAGGGAGAGTGATGTGAACACAGTATTCAGAGATGTGGCACCAACACCACAGCTAGAGGGATGACAGGTGACCCCTCCAGGTGGTGGCATCTCAGGTGAGCAAGAAGACCCGTGCCACCCAGACTTGGCACCCACAACCCAGCAGCACAGACATGGACAGCAAACCATGGCACTGGCATCCAACCCACGCTGATCAACCAGGTGTGAGCTAGCCACAGTCACATTGCCACCCCTTTCTCCCTGAGTGACCACAGGTGATGGCTTCCAGAGACATCTGCAGCCTCAGACCTATCACCCTGATGGGTCTTGAGTGTCCAGTGGTCTCACCAGCGTCAGAGTGGAGGAGCTCATCTGTAGGAATGTGTGTTCTGCAGATGTGGGGCACCTTGATAGCCCTGTGAAGGGATCTTAGAGAAGGGCAGGGGCTTCTGACAGCATCCCTACCCAGCTGAGGACTTCTCTTCCAGAGATCCACATTCACAGTCCCTGTTCAAACCCAGCACCCATCCAGGATGCCCATCTGCACCGACCTAGGTGAGGAGTCACAGAACAAGCTTGCACCTTTCCACAGAAGAAAGCAAACACTCCCTGCTGATTCCAAAGACCCATGTGCTAGGAGCCGCTGGTGATGTTGGACAGCATCAAAAGAAGGTAATAAAATTAAAATATGCAAGTGAGAATTTTGCAGCAATGGGAAAGGAAACCCAGTGGAGCTGGCCTCTTAGGCAGCGCTTCAAGAGACCTGCAAAATCAAAACACCCACCTCGCATGGATGCGCAGGAGCCCAGTCCAGCCACAGCCTCGGCTCCACAGGAACATTTCCAGTGTGTGGCTGTCACTGCCACATACCATCACATGTTAACGCAGGCCTTATGATGCAGGGTCTGGACACAGGGTGCAGCATGCCCTGCGCCCCCACAGACACACCAGGAGGTGTGGGGAGCTGCCTCCATGCTCTGCAGGTTATGGGACATTGAGAGGCCTGAGGCTGGCTTGCTGAGTGACCCTGGCCAAACCATTCATCCTCTGCCTCAGTTCTACCTTAGGAGACGGCAGCAGTCCATGGAGGAAGACCAGGACAGCTGTGCCTGGCAGACACCTAAGAAGTAAGATCTGACATGAGAGGGTGCTGTGGGAGTTGGGTGCTAGCCTTCCTCCCTGAGGTGGCTACACTGTGGGCAGGAGGGGGCTGGGTGCAGGATGGCCCTGCCTCACGTAGACAGGAGGGCCACCTCTGGGCAGCGTGTCCTTTCTGAGCTTTGGGTGAGAAAACAGCATCCCCAGACAGCTGATGGTCACCCAAACTGTCCACCGCATCCTGTACAAGGAGAAGGAAGTCATCCCCTGGAGAACCACGACTTCCACACGAGTTTGTGGAATGAGAGGGAACCTAATGCATGAGCAGCAAATGGACTGTTCCTGATGGACATGTTCACAGCTGTGTTCAAGCTTCCTTCCTGGAGGGAAAGGCTGAGACCTTCTGCTCATGTGGCAGAGCAGAAGGAGAGGCTCCACGCACAACAGGGCAGCTCAGGGGTGGCTGGCAGACCGAGCCTACAATGTGCCTGGTGACATGGCTGCCACTCTGCAGAGACGCAGCATGCAGACAGAACTCCATCTGGCATGGTCACCTACTCCTGCTGTACTGACGGGTTCCCGGCATCCCTTAAGCCATGAGCGGCAGGTTACAAAGGACCCAGGAGGGGCACTTTACAGAAGGACCTCAGCACGTGTGGAGTGGCCTGATCATTTCTAAATGAAAGAATCATCAACTAATGCAAAAGATAGGGGAAAATCTTGAAATGAAGGTGAACAAATGTTCACTGGCATGAGTCACATTGCTACAAATCCAGAATGACCCAGGCCTGGGGCCACCTCACATCTCCTCTTTGTGTACCTGACCACTGTCTGCTTCCAGTTATGACTAATTCAAGGCACTGACACTTGTCACAGCAGAACGACCCCAGCAGGCCAAGCCAGGCTGGCCTTCCACCTCACACTTCACACCCACCCTATCAGGGCCTCCAAGGCATGTCCCACACAGCAGGGCCTGTCCTCACCCCTGGTCTGCTCCCAGTGTTATCTATGAATGCCCCTACCTTGAGAAGGTCAGCAGGAAGGCTTGTGCTGCCCCGCCCACAGGAGCACAGGACAGGGAGAAACCGTAGGTGGTGTGGGCTTCTGGCTGCTTCTGTCATCTCCTCTAACCCTCTGCCTCCCAGCTCCCTCTCCTGCTCCCTGTCCCCTCTTCCTCACACAACCTGCTGGTTGCAGAGTCCCACCCTGTGTCCTGGCTCCTGCTCACCCACCAGTTGTTTCATCCCCTGGATCCCTTCCAGGACTGTCTCCCTGGCTCAGTCACAGCATCTCAGATCCTCCATGTTTGCCACCATCTCTGGAGCAATTTCACCAGACAGAATTTCATCACCCTTCCTTGTTGGAAACAATGTGTCATTCCCCCTGCCCACCAGCTTAGCTGCGTCCCGTCCACCTTTTCTGCCCTTTATCCCGGGCGTCACCTCCCTGTGGTGCACAGCCTGTTTCTTCATACTTAGAGATTGGCAGTGTCCTTGCACCTGATCTGCATGGCCTGCCCCTCACCTGGAAAAATACCCACACCAGGACCCTCATGCCCCATGGAGGCTGAGCCTGTGGGGCCCATGGCCCACATCCTCCTGCCCATGGCCCCAGTTCTGCAGAGGCAGCACCTCCACCCTCCTGGCATTAGCCACAAACACACCCTGTCTCAGGAAGAGCGATAGTCAATGCTGCTGCCTTGGTGGCCACCCTCGTGCCCAGGACATTGAGGGCTCTGCTCACATGGGTGATGCGGTTGAGGCTCAGGCCTGAATCTGATGTGGAGGACCCAGGTCCACCAAGGCTCCTGTCAAAAGGAAGCCCTGCCTCCTCGGTACCTCCAGAGGCAGGTAGGGGCTCTGCCCTGCTGAGGGCTGTGAGTCAGAGGTTCACAGGGCAGGCGGAAACAGACAAATCAGTAGCAGGTGCTGCAGCAGGACTCCAGCTTCCCAAGAGCTGGCCCGGCCTCCTCCTGACCACTCCTCACTGGGTGCAAGGCAACCAGGACAGGTGTCAGTCTCTCTAAGGCTGTGCCCTCTGAACCACGGGCTAGTCCCACAGCATGATGTCGGTCAAGTCTCGGCATGTTTTCCTAAACACAGAAGTATTTGGCTCCCTCCAGCCTGCTCTGCACTTCACACATGGTGATGAAGTTACCGGGATGCTGCTGAGCTCAGAGAACCCACAGCCAACATTTGGTGACCTTAAGGCATTTCACAGACTCCTCCACTTAGCATTCCAGGTACATATAACACCCATTTTCCATGGAGAAGTGAGGGTCAGGGAAGGGGAAGGCCTCCTGGGCTGCAGGGCTTCTGGCTGCAAACCTGCCTGGAGCCCCCTGTCCTGAGGTGGCTTCTCCCCAACCCTCAGTGCAGGCAAGAAGCTCCTTTGTCTGGTCTGTCAACAGTCTTCTGTGCCCACGCCTCTGCTCTAGGCCTCCAGCTCACACACGGGCACAGCTGCCCACACACCTCCAGACAGTGAAAGACCAGCAGGCCCCCGGGCACTAGGTGGGGTCCCTAGGCCACTGTGACCAGGGCTCGGTCCTCGCATCACCAGGTCAGCCCTTGGAAGACACACACTCAGGCAGGTCTGTTAGCATGGCATCCATGGCATCTCACAAGCACATGTGTCCTGAGCCACAGAAATGCAGCTGGCTCAGGGTAGACAGTAATCAGGACTCACTGTAAAAGGAGGAGTGTGTTGGGTCCACAGACTGAAAGCATGGGCATCCGATGCAGGGGGTCAGGTCATTCTGAGATCAGCCCTGGCACACCCTGCACACTGGGTGCTCGTGCAAGGGCACGTCATCGTTATCAATCCCATCATTCCCAGGCACCTGCCAGCCACAAACAAGGACCCCGACACTCCACATGGCCGCTCCCCGTGCCTTCAGGAGCCCAGCAGGACCTTCCCCCGGCATGTGGCTACCGCACTGGGTGTGTGAAGTCCTCTAGGCCGAACATCCTTGATAAAAATACCCGAAGGAATCTATTGGGCCTGATGCAAAGATCCTGCCTCCCTCTCTGGGAGAAAACCCTCCAGGATGCCCAGCTGCCTGATTGGCTGTGTGCTGGTGACCTTGACCAGTTGCCATTTAGGGGCCAAGGGCTGTTTTTTCCTGTTCCCACCAAAAAGCTCTGAGGCACAACCTTCAAACTGGGGCACTCAGGATCAGGCCTCGCAGAGGTGACAAGATGACAGGGACAGCACTCTGCCTGTGATTCTGCCAGAGCTGGTGATGGTGACAAAACTGATCGTGGAGCCTTCGGATGGCCATGCTCTCACGTGGAGCTTGCAGGGGGTGGTTTAGAGCCTCCTTCCCTCGAGAGATCAGAGCAAAAGCAGGTCCCAGCCCTCATGGAGACCGCCATCACAGCACGGCAGAGCCCTGGAGAGGCCTCAGAGAGTTCTGCTCCCAGACTTAGTACTGACCCCCTCTAACTAGGAAAAATGTCATTCAGGGTAGGAGTGACTTGTGCATGGCCAGGCAGCAGAGAGGCATTCACTCAGGACTCATGGGAGGCTTGTCCCCTTCAGGTCCAGGAACATGGATGCAATTAAGTATCTGTGATATCGCTGCAAATGTAATGAGCAGAGGAAACTGATGGCAGCACCAAATAAATTACAGTTTAAAAGGCAAGGAAGGTCTCCAGGGATGCCAACAAATGGGGACTCAGCTGACCAGGCCCAGGTAAAATTGAATTGGAAATGTTCCCTGTCTGATTAACATAACAAAAGTTCCAGTGTTTAAAGAGGAAAAAAGTCATTCTGTTTAAATGAATGGGGGAGAGGCATCTTCTGACAAACACAGGTATCTCTAGATGTGTTCAGGAAAATGAGGGGGTGAGCTGGGCAAACTCCCAGACACAGCTCCAGTAACCCCCTCTCCAGTCTCACCTCTTCCCTCTGCTTGGATGGGGCTGGCCAGCTAGTTAAAATTCTGTTAAGTACATTTATACTTTATATAAGATTTTCCATTTGACAGTAATTCAGAGTAAGACATTGCACACATTGGGGGTTGATTTTATTTGGAGATTGTCCCCATTAATCAAAAAATGCTGACTGTTTCTATTATCACTTCAATACATTACCTTACTAGAACATGCAGCAAATAACATGAAAACCAGCCAGTCAAAGAAGGAAAAAGCATGGTCATTGCAAGGTGAATGAAGCAGGCAGATTCCCTTATTCCTCTCAGTGCTGCCTAGCATGTGCTGGGAGGCCACAGCATGTAGCCCACACCCAGTCAGCACTGCCCAACCAAGGCCACGAGCCCACCACCAGGCAGTGAGACCTACCACAAGACAGTCAGTTCCACCTGGCAATGAGCCCACAACCAGTCAGCAAGCCACAACAGGCACTGAACCCACCACCAGGCAGTGAGAACACCACCAGGCAGTGAGCCCCACAAGACAGTGAGCCCACAACCAGGCACTGAGAATGTCACCAGGTAGTGAACCCCACCACCAGGCAGTGAGACCCACCTGGCAGTGAGCCCACAACCAGGCAGTGAAACATACCACCAGGCATTGAGACCATCTCCAGGCAGTGAGTCCACCACTAGGCAGTGAGCACCACCATAAGGCAGTGAGCCCATCATGAGGCAGTGAGCCCCACCACCAGGTAGTGAGCCCCACCAGGCAGTGAGACCACAAACAGGCAGTGAGCCCACCACCAGGCAGTGAGCCCCAACATGAGGTAGTGAGCCCACAAGGCGGTGAGCCCCACCAGGCATTGAGCCCTACCACCCGGTAGTGAGCCCTACCAGGCAATGAGCCCTACCTCCAAGTAGTGAGCCCCATCGGTCGGTGAGCCCCACCAGGTAGTGAGCCCACCAGGCAGTGAGCCCTACCACTGGGTACTGAGCCCCAGCATGTGGTGAGCCCCAACATGCAGTGAGCCCAACAACAGGGAGTACACACCACAAGGCAGTGAGCCCCATCATCAGACAGTGAGCCCACAAGGTGGTGAGCCCCACCAGGCACTGAGCCCTACCACCAGGTAGTGAGCCCCACAAGGCAGTGATCACCAACAGGCTGTGAGCCCAAACACCATGCAGTGAGACCACCAGGCAGTAAGCCCCACAGGGCAGTGAACTCACTAGGAGTGCACCCCACCTCCACGCAGTGAGCGCTACCACCAGGCAATGAGCCCCCACCAAGCAGTGAGCCCCACCAGGCAGTAGGTCCATACCCAGGCAGTGAGCCCACCGCCAGGCAGTGAGCCCACCACAAGGCAGTGAGCACACAAGGGGGTGAGTCCCAACAGGCAGTGTGCCCTACCAGCAGGTAGTGAGCCCCACCAGGCAGTGATACCCAACAGGTACTGAGCCCCACCACCAGGCAGTGAGCCCACCAGGCAGTGAGCCCACCAACAGGTAGTGAGCCCACCTCCAGGCAGTGGTACCCACCACAAGGCAGTGAGTCCTCCAGGCGGTGAGCCCCACCAGGCAGTGAGCCCTACCACCAGGTAGTGAGCCCAAACAGGTAGTGAGACCACCACCAGCCAATGAGCCCAAACAGGTAGTGAGCCCACCATTAGCCAATAAACCCACCACCAGGGGGTGAACCCCACCAGGTAGTGAGCCCCTCCAGTCAGTGAACCCCAGTAGGTAATGAGCCCCACCACCAGGCAGTGAGCCCTACCACCAGGCAGTGAGCTCCAACAGGCAGTGATCCCCAAAAGGCAGTGAGCACCACCACCAGGCAGGTGTCCATCAGGTAATGAGCCCCAACAGGTAGTGAGCCCACAATGAGCCAGTGAGTCCACCACCAGGCAGTGAGCCCCACCAGGCCATGAGCCCCACCAACAGGCAGGTGCACACCAGGCAGAGAGCCCCAACAAGGAGTGAGCCCACCACCAGCCAGTGAGCCCCACCAGGCAGTGAGCCCCACTAGGCAGTGAGCCCCACCACCAGGCAGTGAGCCCTACCACCATGCAGTGAGTCCACACGCAGGCAGTGAACTCACTAGGCATTGAGCCCCACCAGGCTGTGAACCCCACCAGGCAGTGAGTCCACCACCAGGTAGTGAGCGCATTGCTGGGCACTGAGACCACCACCAGAAAGTGAGCTGCACCACCAGGGGGTGAGCCCCACAAGGCAGTGATCCCCACCAGGCAGTGAACCCACCTCCAGACCCTGAGCACACCACCAGGCAGTAAGCCCCAACACCAGTCAGTGAGCCCTATCACCAGGAAGTGAGCTCTAACACCAGGCAGTGAGCCCACCACCAGGCAGTGAGCCCCACAATGAGGCAGTGAGCCCCACCAAGCAGTGAGCCCTACCACTGGGTACTGAGCCCCACAAAGCAGTGATCACCAAAAGGAAGTGAGCCCCACCACCAGGCACTGAGTCCATCAGGCAGTGAACCCCAACAGGCAGTGAGCCAACTACCAGCCAGTGAGCCTACCACCGGTGGTGAGCACACCACCCAGCAGTGAACCCCACCTGGCGGTGAGCCCCACTATCCATTGAGCCCCATCACCAGGCAGTGATCCCTACCACCAGGCAATGAGTCCACCACCAGGCAGTGAGCCCACCATCAGGTAGTGAGCCCATTGCCGGGCACTGAGACCACCACCAGGAAGTGAGCTGCACCACCAGGTGGTGAGCCCCACAAGGCTATGACCCCCACCAGGCAGTAAACCCACCTCTAGTCCCTGAGCACACCATCAGGCAGTGAGCCCCATCACCAGGCAGTGAGCCCCACCACCAGGCAGTGAGCCCCACCAGGCAGTGATCACCAACAGGTAGTGAGCCCCACCACCATGCAGTGAGCCCACCAGGCAGTGAGCCCCACCAGGCAGTGATCACCAACAGGTAGTGAGCCCCACTACCATGCAGTGAGCCCACCAGGCAGTGAGCCACAACAGGTAGTGAGCCCAACACCAGCCAGTGAGCACTCAACCAGGCTGTGATTCCCACCAGGCAGTGAGCCCCACCAGACAGTGAGTCCACAACCAGGCAGTGAGCCCACCACCAGCTACTGGGCCATTGCCTGGCACTGAGACCACCACAATACAATGAGTCCCATCACAAGGCAGTGAGCCCTACCATCAGGCAGTGAGCCCCACCATCAGGTAGTGAGCCACACCAAGCAGTGAGACCCACAAGGCAGTGAGTCCACACTCAGAAATTGAGCCCAACCAGGCAGTGAGTCCAACACCAGGCAGTGAGCCCCACCAGGCAGTGAGTCCCACCACAAGGCAGTAAGACTACCACCAGGTAGTGAGCCCCACCAGGCAGTGAGTCCACCACCAGGCAGTGAGCCCACCATCAGGTAGTTAGCTCAAAGAGGTAGTGAGCCCAGCAACAGCTAGTGAGCCCAAGTAGGTAGTGAGCGCACCACCAGCCAGCGCGCCCACCACCAGGGAGTGAACCCCACCAGGCAGTGTGTCCACACTCAGGAAGTGAGCCCAACCAGGCAGTGAGTCCACCACCAGGCCATCACCAGGTAGTGAGCCCATTGCCAGGCACTGAGTCCACCACCAGGCAGTGAGATGCACCACCAGGTGGTGAGCCCCACCAGGAATTGATACCCACCAGGCAGTGAACCCAGAACCAGGCCCTGAGCATACCACCAGGCAGTGAGCCCACCACCAGGCAGTGAGCCCCACCATGCAGTGAGCCCCACCAACAGGCATTGAGCATCACCATGAGTCAGTCAGCCTACAGGGCTGTGAGCCCCACAAGGCAGTGAGCCCTACCACCAGGTAGTGAGCCCCAAAAGGCAGTGATCCCCAACATTATTGAACCCACTGCATGCAGTGACCCAAACAGGTAGTGAGCCAACCAACAGCCAGTGAGCCCACCACCAGGCAGTGACCCCCACCAGGCAGTCAGCCTCTCCAGGCAGCCAGCCTCACTATGCAGTGAGCCCCACCACCAGGCAGTGAGCCCTATCAACAGGCAGTGAACCCCAACAATCCTTGATCCCCACCAGGCAGTGAGTCCACCGACAGGCAGTGAGTCCCTCCAGGCAGTGAGCCCCACCACAAAACAGTGAGACTACCCCCAGGCAGTGAGCCCCACCAGGCAATGAGCTCCAACAGGCAATGAGTCCACACTCAGATGGTGAGCCCCACCAGGCAGTGAGTCTACCACCAGGCAGTGAGTCCACCACCAGGCAGTGAGCCCCACCAGGCTGTGCATCCCACCAGGCAGTAAGTCCACACCCAGGCTTTGAGCCCACCAGGCAGTGAGCCCCACCAGACAGTGAGTCCCACCAGACAGTGAGTCCACCAGCAGGCAGTGAGCCCCAACAGGCTGTGAGCCCCACAAGACAGTGAGTCCACCACCAGGCAGTGATCTCACCACCAGGCATTGAAACCCACCACCAGGTAGTGAACTCCATCAGGCAGTGAGCCCACCAACAGGCAATGAGACCACCACCAGGCAATGAGCCCTACCAGCAGGCAGTGAGCCCCCCCAACCAGGCATTGAAACCCACCACCAGGTAGTGTGCCCACCTCCAGGGAGTGAGCCCCATCATGAGTTAGTGAGCCCACAAGGAGATGAGCCCCACCAGGCAGTAAATCCTACCACCATGTAGTGGGCCCCACCATGTGATGGGCCCCACCAGGCCATGAGCCCCACCAGTCCATGAGCCCACAGATAGGCAATGAGCCCAACACCAAGCAGTGAACCCCATCATAAGGCATTGAGCCCACAAGGTGGTGAGCCCCAGAAGGCAGTGAGCCCTACCACCCGGTAGTGAGCCTCACCAGGCAGTGATGCCCAACATGCAGTGAGCCCAACCACCAGGGAGTGGGACCACCAGGCAGTGAGACCCAACAGGCAATGAGCCCACCACAAGTCAGTGAGCCCACCACCAGGCAGTTAACCCCACCAGGCAGTGGGCCCCACTAGGAAGTCAGCCCTACCACCAGGCAGTGAGCCCCACAATGAGGCAGTGATTCCACAAGGCGGTTAGCCCCACAAGGCAGTGAGCCCACCACCAGGCAGTGAGCCCCACCATGAGGCAGTGAGCCCACAAGGCGGTGAGCCCCACAAGGAAGTGAGCCCTACCATAAGGTAGTGAGCCCAACAGGGCGGTGAGACCCATCAGGCAGTGAGCCCACCAACAGGCAGTGAGCCCCACCAGACAGTGAGCCCTACCACCAGGTAGTGAGCCCCACCATGAGGCAGTGAGCCCACAAGGCGGTGAGCCCCACAAGGAAGTGAGCCCTACCATAAGGTAGTGAGCCCAACAGGGCGGTGAGACCCATCAGGCAGTGAGCCCACCAACAGGCAGTGAGCCCCACCAGACAGTGAGCCCTACCACCAGGTAGTGAGCCCAACAAGGCAGTGTGCCCAAACATGCAGTGTGCCCTACCACCAGGTAGTGAGTCCCACCAGGCTGTGAGCCCACCAACAGGCAGTGAGTCCACCACCCAGCAGTGATCCCCACCATGCCCACCACGAGGCAGTGAGCTCCACCAGGCAGTGAGACCCACCAGGCAGTGAGCCCCGTCAGGCAATTTGTTCACCACCAGGCAGTCAGCACCACCAGGCAGTGAGTCCCACCAGACGTTGTGTCCACCACCAGTCAGTTAGCCCACCACCATGCAATGAGCCCACCAGGTGGTGAGCCCCAGTAGGCCCCACCAGTCAGTAATCCCCACCAGGCAGTGAACCCCATCACCAGGCATTGAGCCCTACCACCAGGTTGTGAGCCCCACCACCTGGCAGTGAGTCCACCAACAGGCAGTGAGCCCACCACCAGGCAGTGAGCCCCAACAGAAGGCAATGAGCCCACAAGGCAGTGAGCCTCAACAGGCAGTGAGCCCCACCACCAGGCATTGAGCCCACCAGGCAGTGAGCCCCAACAGAAGGCGATGAGCCCACAAGGCAGTGAGCCTCAACAGGCAGTGAGCCCCACCACCAGGCATTGAGCCCACCAGGCAGTGAGCCCCAACAGAAGGCAATGAGCCCACCAGGCAGTGAGCCCCAACAGAAGGCAATGAGCCCACAAGGCAGTGAGACTCAACAGGCAGTGAGCCCCACCACCAGGCATTGAGCCCACCAGGCAGTGAGCCCCAACAGAAGGCGATGAGCCCACAAGGCAGTGAGACTCAACAGGCAGTGAGCCCCACCACCAGGCATTGAGCCCACAAGGCAGTGATCCCCACCAGGCAGTGACACCACCACCAGGCAGGTACTCAACCAGGCAGTGAGCCCCACTAGGATGTGAGACCCACCATCAGGCAGTGAGCTCTACACTCAGACATTGAACTCTACCACCAGGCAGTGAGCCCCTTCAGGCAGTGAGTCTACCACCAGGCAGTCATCCCAACCAGGCAGTGAGCCCCACAAGGCAGTGTGTCCACCACCAGTCAATTAGCCCACCACCAGGTAGAGAGACCCACCACCAGGCAGTGAGCCCCACCAGGCAGTGAGCCCCTCCAGGTAGTGAGCCCACCAACACGCAGTGAGCCCACCACCAGGCAGTGAGCCCCACCAGGCAGTGAGCCTCACCATGCAGTGAGTCCAACACCAGGCACTGAGCCCACCACCAGGTAGTGAGCCCCATCACGAGGCAGTGAAACCACAAGGTGTTGAACCCCACCAGGCAGTGCGCCCTACCACCAGGTAGGAAGCCCAACCAGGCAGTGATCTCCAACAGGCAGTGAGCTGCACCACTAGGCATTGAGTACACCAGGCAGTGAGCCCCAACAGGCAGTGAGCCCACAGCCAGTCAGTGAGCCCACCACCAGGCAGTGAACCCCACCAGGCAGGGAGACCCAATCGGCAATGAGCCCCCCCACCAAGCAGTGAGCCCCACCACCAGGCAGTGAGCCCTACCACCAGGCAGTGAGCCACCACCAGCCGTTGAGCCCGCCACCAGGCAGGAACTCCACCATGCACTTAGCCCCACTAGGCAGTGTGCCCCACCACCAGGCAATGACCTCTACCACCAGGCAGTGAGCCCCACCAGGCAGTGAGTCCCACAAGGCAGTGTGTCCACCGCCATTCAATTACCCACCACCAGGTAGTAAGCCCCACCACCAGGCATTGAGCCCAGCACATGGTGAGCCCCAACAGGCAGTGAGCCCCACCAGGCAGTAATCCCCACCAGGCAGTGAACCCAACACCAGGCACAGAGCACAGCACCAGGCAGTGATCCCCATCACCAGGCTTTGTGTCCTGCCACCAGGCAGTGAGCCCCACAACCTGGCAGTGAGCCCCACCGCCAGGTACTGAGCCCCACATGGCAGTGAGCCCACAACAGGCAGTGAGCCCACAACCAGTCAGTGAGCCCCACCACGAAGCAGTGAGCCCACAAGGTGGTGAGCCCCACCAGGCTGTGAGCCCTAAGACCAGGTAGTGAGCCCACCAGGCGGTGAACCCCATCAGGAGGCAGTGAGCCCACAAGGGGGTGAGCCCCACCAGGCAGAGAGCCCTACCACCAGTTAGTGAGCCCCACCATGGCAGCGATTCACAATAGGTAGTGAGCCGCACCACCATGCAGTGAGTCCACCAGGCAGTAAACCCACAGGGCAGTGTGCCCAACACCAGCCAGTGAGCCCACCACCAGGTAGTGAACTCCACCAGGTAGTGAGCCCCACTAGGCTGTGAGCCCCCCACCAGGCAGTGAGCCCTACCAGGCAGTAAGCCCACCAACAGGCAGTGAACCCACCACCAGGCAGTGAGCCCCACCAGGCAGTAAGCCCACCAACAGTCAGTGAGCCCACTACCAGGCAGTGAGCCCCACCAGGCAGTGAGTCCACCACCAGGCACTGAACCCACCACCAGAACCCCACCAAGAGCAGTGAACCAACAAGGCATTGTGCCCCACCAGGCAGTGATCCCCAACAAGCAGTGAGCCACACCACCAGGCAGTGAACCCCAACAGGCAGGGAGCCCCATTCGGCAATAAGCCACACCACCAGGCTGTGAGCCCTACCACCTGACAATGAGCCCCGCCAGGCAGTGAGTCCACCACCAGGCATTGAGCCCACCAACAGGCAGTGAGCCTACCACCAAGCAGTGAGCCCCACCATTAGGCACTGAGCCCACAAGGTGGTGAGGCCCACCAGGCAGTGAGCCCTACCACCAGGTAGTGAGCCCCACCACCAGGCAGTGTGACCACCAGGTAGTGAACCCCAACAGGCAGTGAGCCCACCACCAGCCACTGAGCCCACCACCAGGCAGTGAACCCCACCAAGCAGTGAACCCCACTAAGCAGTGAGCCCCATCACCAGGCAGTGAGCCCTACCATCAGGCAGTGTGCCCCACCAGGCAGTGAACCCCACCACGCAGTGAGTCCATATTCAGACAGTGAGCCCCACCAAGCAGTGAATCCACCACCAGGCAATGAGCCCACCTCCAGGTACTGATCCCATTGCCAGGCACTGAGACCACCACCAGGCAGTGAGCTGCACCACCCAGTTGTGAGCCCCACCAGGCAATGATCCCCACCAGGCAGTGAACCCACCACCAGGCCCTGAGCACACCACCAGGCAGTGAGACCTACCACCAGGCAGTGAGCCCCACCACCAGGTAGTGAACCCCACCATGAGGTACTGAACCCACAAGTTGTTGAGCCCCACTAGGCAGTGAGCCGCACCACCAGGCAGGGAGTTCACCAGGCAGTGAGCCCAAACAGGCAGTGAGCCCACAGCCAGCCAGTGAGCCCACCACAAGGCAGTGAACCCCACCAGGCAGAGAGCTCCAATCAGAAATGAGCCCCACCACCAGGCAGTGAGCCCTACTACCAGCCAATGAGCCCCACCTGGCAGTAAGCCTACCACCAGCCATTGAGCCCACCAGCAGGCAGGAACTCCACCGTGCACTGAACCCCTCTAGGCAGTGTGCCTCACCACTAGGCAGTGACATCTACCACCAGGCAGAGCCCCACCAGGCAGTGAGTCCACAACCAGGCAGTCAGCCCCACCAGGCAGTGAGCCCCACAATGCAGTGTGTTCACTACCAGTCAGTGAACCCCACCATGAGGCAGTGCGCCCACAAGGCGGTGAGCCCCACCTCTCAGGGAGCCCCACCACCAGGTAGTGAGTCCCACCAGGCGGTGAGCCCCACAAGTCAGTGTGTTCACCACCACTCAATTACACACCACCAGGTTGTAAGCCACACCACCAGGCAGTGAGCCTAGCACGTGGTGAGCCCCAACAGGCAGTGAGCCCCAACATGCAGTAATCCCCACCAGGCAGTGAAACCATCACCAGGCACTGAGCACACCACCAGGCAGTGATCCACCTCACCAGGCTTTGAGCCCTACCACCAGGCAGTGAGCCCCACCACCAGGTACTGAGCCCGACCAGGCAGTGAGCCCACAACAGGCTGTGAGCCCACCACCAGGCAGTGAGCACCACCACGAGGCAGTGAGCCCACAAGGCGGTTAGCCCCACCAGGCAATGAACCCTAAGACCAGGTAGTGACCCCCACCAGTCGGTGAGCCCCACGAAGGCAGTGAGCCCCACAACCAGGCAGTGTGACCACCAGGCAGTGAGTCCCAACAGGCAGTGAGCCCACCACCAGCCACTGAGCCCACCACCAGGCAGTGAACCCCACTAAGCAGTGAGCCCCACCACAAGGCAGTGAGCCCTACCACCAGGCAGTGAGCCCCACCACCAGACATTGAGCCCACTACCAGGCAATGAGACCCACCACCAGGTAGTGAGCCCCACAAGGCAATGAGTCCTAAATGGCAGTGAGCTCACCAACAGGCAGTGAGCACCAGCAGGCAGTGAGCCCTACCACCATGTAGTGAGCCCCATCAGGTTGTGAGGCCCAAGTGGCAGTGAGCCCCAAGAGGCAGTATGCCCACCACCAGCCAGTGAGCCCACCACCAGGCAGTGAACTCCACCAGGCAGTGAGCCCAACTAGGCAGTGAGCCCCACCACCAGGCAGTGAGCCCTACCACCAGGCAGTGAGACCCACCATGCAGTGAGTCCCACCAGGCAGTGAGCCCACCAACAGGCAGTGAGCTAACCAGCAGGAAGTGAGCCTCACCAGGCAGTGAGCCCCACCAGGAAGTGAGTCCACCCCCAGGTAGTGAGCATCACCACGAGGCAGTGAACCCACAAAATGTTGAGCCCCACCAGGCAGTGAGCCCTACCACCTCATATGGAGCCCCACCAGGCAGTAATCCCCAAAAGGCAGGGAGCCACACCAACAGGCAGTGAGTTCACCAGGCAGTGAGCCCGAACAGGCAGTGAGCCCACAGCCAGCCAGTGAGCCCACCACCAGGCAGTGAACCCCACCAGGCAGGGAGCCCCGATCGGCAATGTGCCCCACCACCAGGCAGTGAGCCCTACCACCAGGCAGTGAGCCCCAACATGAAGTTTGTCCACACCCAGGCAGTGAGCCCCATCAGGCAATGAGCCCCACCAGGCAGTGAGCCCCATCAGGCAGTGATTCCACCACCAGGCAGAGGGTCCACCACCAGGCAGTGAGCCCACCACCTGGTAGTGTTCCCATTGCCAGGCACTGAGACCACCACCATGCAGTGAGCTGGACCACCAGGTGGTGAGCCCCTCCAAGCAGTGATCCCCACAGGCATGAACCCACCACCAGGCCCTGAGCACACCATCAGGCTGTGAGCCCCATCACCAGGCAGTGAACCCCACCATCTGGCAGTGAGACCCACCACCAGGCAGTGAGCCCCAACAGGCAGTAAGCCCACCACCAGGCAGTGAGCCCACCAACAGGCTGAGCCCTACCACCAGGTAGTGAGCCCCACCAGGCAGTGAGTCCCACTAGGCAGTGAGTCGACCACCAGGCAGTTAACCTACCACCAGGTAGTGGGCAGATTGCCAGGCAAAGATACCACTACCAGGCAGTGAGCTACACCACTAGGTTGTGAGCCCCCCCAGGCAGTAATCCCCACCAGACGGTGAGCCCCATCACCAGGCAGTGAGCCCACCACCAGGCAATGAACCCCATCAAGCAGTGAGCCCCACTAAGCAGTGTGCCCTATCACCAGGCAGTGAGCTGTACCACCAGGCAGTGAGCCCTACCAACAGGCATTGAACCTACCACCACGAAGTGAGCCTCCCACCAGTCAGTGAGTCCCAACAGGCAGTGTTCCCCACCACCAGGCAGTGAGCCCCACCAGGCATTGAACCCACCAATAGGCAATATGCCCACCACCAGGCAGTGAGCTCCACCACCAGGCAGCGAGCCCCACCAGACAGTGAGCCCACCAACAGGCAGTGATCCCCACCACGAGGCAGTGAGCCCCTCCAGGTGGTGAGCCCCAACAGGCTGTGTGCCCACCACCAGGCAGTGAGCCCCACCACCAGGCAGTGAGACCCACCACACAGTGATCCCTCACTAGGCATTGAGCCCTACCATGCAGTGAACCCCACCACGCAGTGAGCCCACCACTAGTCTGTAAGCCCCACCACAAGGAAGTGAGCTCCACCAGGCCGTGAGCCCACCACCAGGTAGTGAGCCTACCACCAGGCAGTGAGCTCCCCACAAGGAAGTGAGCCCCACAAAGTGGTGAGCCCCACCAGGCATTGAGCCCCACCACACAGTGAGCCCCATGAGTCAGTGAGTCCCACCACCAGGCAGTGAGACCTACCAGGCAGTGATCCCCACTAGGCAGTGAGTCCACCACCAGGCAGTGTGCCCCACTAGGCAGTGAGCTCACCACCAGGTTTAAGCCCCACCAGGCATTGAACCCACCACCAGGCAGTGTGCACACCAACAGGCAATGAGCCCCACCAGGCTTTGAACCCACCACCAGACAATAAGCCCCACCAGGCAGTGAGCCCCACCACCAGGCAGTGAGCCCATCACCAGGCCATGGGCCCGCCACTAGGCAGAGCTGCTGCAGGGATCGCAAACAGATTGCCAGGTTCAGCCACAGGCAGGGACACTGAGGTTCACTACAACAGATTTTATTCAGCTGAACTAAACTCTGGTCAGAAGAGACAGGTGCACACCGTGCAGACACAGAGCCCAGAGGTGTGTGCTCAAGGCACTCAGAGAAGCAACCACGAGGCCAAGCCCCTCCTGCTCAGGATGCCTGGATTCCCCCGTGCCAACACGGGCCACCCTCTCTCTCATGGGGCTCTTCTTCTAGGGTGGTAAGATGGTAAAACTACAGCTGTGAGCATTAGTGATGGTGAGGGGTGCCAGAAGTGAGGCCACAGGTGGTTTTCAGAGCAGAAGGTCTGAGGAGGCCCTGAGCATCAGAGACACAACTTCTTCCTAAAGGACCCCTCATGTCCCATGACGGTTGCGGTCACACTGGACTCCCAAAGCCTTCTAGAGGGCAGGATGGGGCAAGGGATAAGGAAGAGCAAGAGCGTCTCCTGTCTCTGCACAGTCACTGGGGAGGTTGAGCACATGCTGTTTGACCTCAGTGACTAACCCATGGGGACAGAGTTGTGTCAGCTGCAGGGAAGCCCTGGAACCCTGGCCTCCCCTTGAGATAGCTTAGCTGACCTTGAGGGCTCCAGGACTAAGACAAGGATGATGGCTACTGCAGTCCCTCCACAAGCTCTCCCTGGTGTGGAATGCTCAGGTTTTCTGGGTGTTGGCTGGGAGTCGTCTAATTCTAGCTGGTCTCTCTATGGCAGGCACCTGCTTTGCTGCAAAGCTCTGATCCCTTCCGGGGCTTCCTCACCAGCCACCTCCACTAGCCTTCCTGTGCACGCTGCACTGGGGTGCTGGTCCCCTGTCTCATAGTCCTGGCACTGTGCTCACAGGTGGGTGCAGAAGGGACAGGAGCTGGACTGTGGCTCCCTGGCCAAGGCCCAGCCCTCCCCACCCACCCTGATTCCTCTGCTCTGTGTGCACATCAGTTACCTGTCGGCCTAGCCTTCCCCGCTGCCTGTAAAAGTGCAAAGTAGATTCCCCTTTGGCTGAGCATCCCCAAGAGTGAGGGGCTGTGGCTAGATCAGAGTCAGGGAGTAACCCTCAGACCTAAAACTGGTGGTGTAGATGACTGGTCAGTGGCCAAAGCGCCACCCCAAGGAAGGTTGTGGTCTAGTTGCTTCAAGTTTGTCTCCAAGGCCGTGAATCTTGCCTGATCACTGATGCTACCCCAACACTTAGAGTTCCTCCGCAGGCACCCAAGTCTGAGCCTGCCTGCAACCCTCAGGCACAGAATGCAGATCTGAAAACCCACCCTTGCATCACACGCCAGCCTGTCCCTGGACCCAGCACACAGCTCCCAACAGCACTCGGGCCCCTGTTTGTTTATGGTTTGTGACATGCTGGTCCTGTGCTGACTGCAGAGCACATGACACCTGTCACACCATCCTGTCTTCAGAGGATCCATGAGGTGGGTGACCTCATCCTCTGCGCTCAGAAAACTGAGGATCAGAGATGCCTCACTCCTCACCATCACACAGCTTGGAAACTGCAGGCTAAAATGAGAAATCAAATAGCTTGGGCCCTTGAGGGTGTGACCAATGTAGCACCACCTGAAGTGTTTTTTAGAAATCTTTTTATTTGTTCTAATTGTCCATGACAGTAGAATGCATTTTGATAGATCATACATAAATGGAGTGTAATTTCTCATTTTTCTGATTGTACATGTTGTAGGATCACATCGGTCATGCAGTCAACTATGTACATGAGGTAATAACATCTGCTTCACTCCACTGTCCTTCCTGCCCCCACACCCATCTCCTCCCTTCACTCCCCTCTACCTAATCTAAAGTAACTCTATTCTTCTCTAGCACTCCTGCCCCCTGTGAATTAGCATCCACATATCAGAGAAAACATTCAGCCTTTGGTTTGGGGGACCAACTTATTTCACTTAGCATGATGTTCTCAAGGGCTCCAGGAATGAACGATCCCCACATGTCCTATAAAGCATATCCTCATGTAAGTGAAACGGAGGTTATCCCATTTTGCATTGTACTTGAAGCTTGGTGCAGGGAAAGCATGCAGCATGCTCAGGTCCAGGACCCACCCTGGAGACTTTGCTCCTTTGCTGCCTGTGATGGACAGTTCTCAGTGTCGTCTCCTTCCTGAATTTACTGAGCATTCTTTCCCACAACAGTTCAAAGTTCTATGGGCCTTTTTCTACCTAGCAAGTCAAAACATACTTTTTTTAAATGAAAAATCTAATTTGACAGTTTTCCACCAAAAATAGACCATTTCCTAGAGTCAAAATAGAAAATGGAGGGGAAGCTAAGGTACAGAGCAGTTGAGCTGACTTCTTGACAGGATAATCAACCCTAACCAAGGACCTGCAGTGGCACTTGGATCCCTGGCAGGCAGATGTCCTACTCTAGGGTCACACTGGCCTGGAGCCTCCTGGGGTGGTGGGGAGTCCAAGCTATGTGTGAAGGCAGCTGGCCGTGTGGCATCTTGAGCACCTGTGGTGAGGTTGGGTGTGGCTCGTGCTCAGGCCACGGAGGACTGAGGTGCCAGCTCTGCTGAGTGCCATGTCTGAATGTGATGCCCCACTCAGCCCCACTCATGCCTCAGAGCACGGACCAGGGAAGGACGTGGCTAGAGTAGGAGGGTTATGTGAGAGAGAGAGAGGGCACCAAGGAGATGGCACCTTCCCCATGGCACAGCCAAAGGGTGTCTCACCCTTAGCAAGAATCCTAAATGGTAATGTGTGGACAGGTACCTGTGAACAGGTGTTCACCCTGCCCCTGAAAAGCAGCCTTGATGTCACCCAACAGAGAGGGTGAATGGTGGGACAGGACAGCAGAAGGGCAAGAACTGAGGGGAATGGGCAGGGAAGCCAGTGGTGAGCACGAACAGGAAGCAGTCAGAGGAGAAAGGAATGGAGTGGGCAGTGTGTCCACCGCATGGCCCAGCAGTGGCCAGGCTGACTGCACCGCCCGTGTGGAGCTCTGGCGAGGACCAGCTGGGCATTCCATGTTGGATAGGGGGCGAGGAGCGAGCGGCCCAGGCTGGGGGCTGACTCGTGGGTTTCAGGTTGTAGATCACCAGCGTAGGCCACCCAATGATCGTCCCCACATGTGTGCCCTGGGAGCAGAGCCAGGGTGAGAACAGCCCAGGTCCCAGGCACATGTCTTGGTGCCAGAGCCTGGAGGACATCTGCAGTCAGCTGCCTCCTGGACTCCTCAGAGCCACACCTGCTCAGCCCTAAGGCAGCGCACGCCAGCATCTGCACCCCCCTGCTCTTCCCAAGGGACTCACCATGAGTATGCCACTGTTCTCCCTGAATTGTCCCCAGCCCTAACTGCAAATCTGCAGTACTGTCTACTCAGGACCATGCCACTGGCAACTGTGTGTGTTGAAGAAACCCACTGACCTGAACATAGTTTTCAGCCCCCTGCGTCCTGTGAGGTGTGTCAGGCGGAAAGAGGTGGAGGGCCCCTCTGCTGCCTCTCTATCCCAAGCCCCAGTGTTCTCACCATCTGCCCACACTGGTCCTTCTACAGAGAGATTGTGGATGTTCTGGCCTCTGGCAGAGTCACACCATGGGCACCTGTGTGTCCAGAGCTGTCCTTGCCTAGAGAATTGACATCAGAAGAACAACTTCCCCAGCTGGCTCAGGCCTCAGCCGTCTGCCCTGTCCCAGGTGCTGGGTTCTGCGCCTTCCCAAGTGCTGCTGCCCAGCACTGCACTGGGCTCAAGGTCAGCCACCATTGGCCACTCTGTCACTCCTGGCCTGGACTGCACTGGGCCCCTTGTGGATCCTTCTGGGTATGGCCTCTGCTCACCCTCCCTCTGAACTGCTGTGGCTTTGGTGGAGAGAGCTCATGGCACTGTGGCTGAGAACACTCCCAGGGCCCAGGTTAATGGGGTGAAACCCTTAATTCTCTGAGGACTTAGAGCAAAGGATTCAGGAGCCCTTGGCTCCTCATGGGCTTGCAGGTGTGGGCGAGAGGACCAGCCAAGAGGACAGGGGAGCACCATGGACCAGGAGTGCCTGGCAGGACACAGGATGGCTCCCCCTCCACCAGGCCCTGAACAGAGCAAGGTGCCAGGAAACACACGTGGGGCTACAGCAAGGGCAAGAGAGCTGGAATCCCCAGGGCCAGCACCCGGCAGAGGCCAGGCCATGAGCAGCCACAGGCGATTCTCCGCCCACATGACTGTGTGCATGCCAGCCCTGGGCAAGGTGTCCTGCACAAGGTGGGGTCGGCCTTCCATGGCCCCTCTTCTCCTGGACTGGAACATGACACCAGTCAGTGGGGCAGGTGCCAGCTCAGCTGGTTCCTCCAGGCTGCCCTGAGGACCCTTTGACTTTGTGCTGGTCTCTGTCTGCTGACCCTCACCCTCAAGCATAACTGCTGACACCAGTGTCACTGGGCCTGTCACTTCCCATGGTTCCTAGGTTGACGTCAACTCCAGTGCCTCAGCAGGTGACCCCAGTGTGAAGCAGGGTCAGGGGCCCAGGTAACTGAGCAAGGCCTGGACGTGCCTCCACAGTGCCTCGGGGAGCACACCTGCCCACACCTTGATCCCCAACAGCGGGGTCCAGACTGCACTGGGCTACGTTTCTGTTGCTATAACCCAAACAGCTGCTGAGGCTTGTCAACTGCAGGGCAGCAGGAAGACCAAAACCCTCAGGGACACAGACTATCTGCCCTCCATGTGGCTCATCCTGAGGAATTAAGCTGCTCAGATCTTCCAGCAGTCTACATGTGGCTTTTCTGTAGCTACAGGAAAACAGCCTGATTTTACCTTCAGTCCTCCCAGGCAAGGAGCCCAGGAAGGGCCAGGTTGGAGCTGCTGGGAGCATGTGTTCACTTCCCACCAGGCTGCTCCACCCAAGCATCCATCACAAATCTCTTAAAGAGCAAATTTCCCCAGGACGTTCAAACACATGATATGACTTACGAGCACTGTGCACTGGTGAGCAACATGCCTGCACACTGCTGGGCCACAGCGCCCCTCTCTGCTGGGGAGGCAGCCGCAGGTGACCCTGTGACCCATGATGGGAGGCATGGGGTGCGTGGGTTGTGGTGTTAGTTGCTAGTTGCTTAAGTGGCAGGCTGCGGCAGATCACTGCCAGAATTAATACCGTATTTTGTAGCTAAACCCACAATACTCGTTTCAGGATGGAGCTAAAGTACAGTGTGCCTATCTATATCTGTAAATGAATGATATTATTTTGGGACATGAAAGTTTAAGCTCTGTAAAACATGCAATCCCGTGGAGATCTCAGCAGAGGAACTTGTACGCACAGGTGTTGGGTGTGATAAGGTGTGTTGCCATTTATCTGTGTACTTGCAGACAAATATTAACATAGTCATGAATGAAGCATTTAATCCCCTTTATTTTAAATTGAATATCTTTATTTTAACAAACATGAACAATGTACATTATTGTGCTCCCACTATTCATTGCCATTTCCCACAGTACACCATTACATGATACACCCTAAGACACATGTTCCGGGAACAGCAAGCATCTGCCGGGGTACGACACTGTACCGTCATCCATTTCAAACAAAGACGTCCTCCCCCAGAGACCCTTTCTCACAGGGAAAGAGGACATGCTCCATTAGCATCAGGAAAGTCAGGAGCATGCCTCACGTTGGAGACGTGGGTCAGAACCATGCATCCACTCCTTTGAAACCCTGAATGGAATCCCATCCATGCTGAGGTGAGAGGGTGCACCCAGGGTTTTGTGCCCCTGTGGCCAGGGTGGGCACCTTCCGGGGGAAAGTCAGGTTCACAGCTCTGCATGCCAGGCCTCTTGCAGCACAGGCCAGAGGGGCAAGGCCTGCCATTGCCTGTGGTCTCTTAGGCATGCCATCTCACACACCATGTGTGACAAGCATTTCTGGCCTGTGTCAGGTACAAGGAACTGACCAGGACCTGCAAGATTCAAGTTCAAATAGAGAAACCTGACCCCAAGGGTGGTCAGAGGAGCTGAGAAAGCAAATGTGAAGCCAGGTGTTTAAGTCACCAGGTGGGAGCCCAGAAGGGAAGCAGCCACTCTGACTCCAGGGCTGAGGCAGCTTCCAGGCCTGAGAGGCAGCAGGAAGTCAGTACACAGGAAGACACACAGATGTGGAGGAGGCACGCTGAGCACCAGTGCCACAGCATGTGAAGCCACGTGATTCCACACTGTCCATGTGGGGGCAGCTGGGATTGGAGATGGCAGAGGGCCCAGGATGTGTAGCAGGCAAGCCCCAGGCCCCACATGGCCATTCTCCCCGTGGGCCACAAGTGGGTTCAGGAACAGGTCTTTGCACTTGATCTTCTCCACCCTGTGTTCAGGCTGCAGTTAGCTGGGCGGGCTGCACTGCCCCCACCCTCACATGTGCATGCAGCCCAAGATCAGGTGGAAAGCAGGTCACTGGGAGGAGCCAATGAGTGTCCCCCACCACCCCCAGCAGTGTCACTCTCCACCATAGCTGGCATGCTGAAGGCATGGGCCTAGGAGGCGACCCCAGAGACAGAGCCCAACCTCTAAAACAGCACCCACCAGCAAGTGCCACAGGGATCTGGAGCCTTGGTCAGGTCCTGCAGAATGGGGTGTCTGGAGAGGGGGTGGCTGTGTGCAATCCTGTTCCTCCTGCGCAAAGTGTCTGGGCTGTGTGCAATATGAAATGCTGCAGAATTTCACAGATCCTTTGAGGTAAAGCTCAGACACCTATCACCATGTTGGGATGCAGCATCCTGTCTCCATTCCACCTAGGGCCCTAGCGTGCAGGGATGGTAACCATGCAGAACGTGGGAGAGAAGGGGGTAAAAAGAACACCTCATGACAGCCTCAGGCTGGAGTGGTTTTCTGAGGAGCTCACTCAAATGAGGACCCCCTATCTCCTGAGGAGCCCCCTCCAGAGGAGACCCTCTCCTGAGGATTCCCTATCTCCTGAGGAGCTCCTAGTTCCAGAGGAGTCCCTATCTCCCAAGGAGTCCCCTTTCCTAAGGAGTCCCCTCTTCTGAGGAGTCCCCTCTCCTGAGGATTAGCCTCTTCTGAGGATTCCCATCTCCTGAGGAGTCCCTATCTCATGAGGAGTTCACTCTCCTGAGGAGTCCCTATCTCCTGAAGAGCTCCCTCTTCTGAGGAGTTCCTATCTTCTAAGGAGTCCCCTCTCCTGAGGAGTCCTCTTTCCTGAGGATTCCCCTCTTTTGAGGAGTCCCTATCTCCTGAGGAGTCTCCATCCCCTGAGGAGGCCCCTCTCCTGAGAAGTCACCTCTCCTGAGGAGTCCCCATCTCCTGAGGAGGCCCTATCTCCTGAGGAGTCACTTATGCTGAAGAGCCCCCTCCCCTGAGGAGTCCCCATCTTCTGAGCTGGGAAGTTGAGTGCTGGGTGCTCCTGCCATGGTTTGGCTGAGGCACTGGGTTGGCCTGGATGGTGACTGCGGGGTGGGTGCTCTGGGGAGAGGGTGGGATCTTCAGGAGGTGGAGCCTAGAGGGATGAAGTTAGGTCACTGGGGTCTGTGGGGCCCTGGTCTCTTCTCTTTCTTATTTGCCCCTGGACATGAGGTAAAGGGTTTTGCTCTGCTGTGCTTTCCCTACTGTGATGTGCTGCCTCGTCACAGACCCAAAGCCACAGGACCAACTGGTCCTGGATTAGACTGTCCAAAATTGTGAGCCCAAATAAAACTTTCTGCTTTATAAGTTGACTTTCTCAGGTATTTGCTATAGTGATGGAAAGTCATCTAACATGGAAAGTAAGAGAGATGCAAGTTCCAGAGAAGGAAAAGTGGAGAGACAGAGAATCCAGAGCCTTAGAGATGTTGTTTGAGTTGCTGGATCAAGCTTTGCCTGAAAGCAGGATAGCTCTGGATATCTCCGTACATGAAGAAATGCAATTCATTATTTTGGGTTAGGGATTAGTTGGGTTCATGGATGTGTAATTTGCCGATGCCAAAATTAAAATTCTTTAGCATTCTATTTATTTTAATAAATACATGCAGTCACATAACCATGACCACAATCAGGATAGGAAACCATTCCAAACCCTAACTGTACAATTGCTTGCATTCTTTCTCTGTTCCGATTTTTTAAAAATTTATTTTTATTGTAAACAAATGGGATATATGTTGTTTCTGTTTGTACAAGGAGTAACAGCATACCATTTGCATAATCATACATTTACATAGAGTAATGATGTTTGGTTCATTCCATTATTTTTTTCTTTACTCCCCACCCTTCCCACCTCTCTTTTCCCTCTATACAGTCCCTCCTTCCTCCATTCTTGCCCCCCTCCCACCCCCCATTATGTGTCATCATCCGGTTATCAGTGAGATCATTCATATTTTGGATTTTTGAGTTTGGCTTATCTCACTTAACATGATATTCTCCAATTTCATCCATTTGCCTGCAAATGCCATAATTTTATTATTCTTTATAGCTGAGTAATATTCCATTGTATATATATATATATACCACAGTTCCTTTATCCATTCATCAATTGAAGGGCATCTAGGTTGATTCCACAATCTGACTATTGTGAATTGAGCAGCTATGAACATTGATGTGGCTGTATCTCTGTATTATACTGATTTTAAGTCCTTTGGGTATAGGCCAAGGAGTGGGATAGCTGGGTCAAATGGTAGGTCCATTCCAAGTTTTCTAAGGAATCTCCATACTGCTTTCCAGAGTGGCTGCACTAATTTGCAGCCCTACCAGCAATGTATGAGTGTACCTTTTTCCCCACATCCTCTCCAACACCTATTGTTGCTTATATTCTTGATAATTGCCTTTCTAATTGGGGTGAGATGGAATCTTAGTGTAGTTTTGATTTGCATTTCTCTTATTACTAAAGATGGTGAACATTTTTTCATGTTTGTTGATTGCTTGTAGATCTTCTTCTGTGAAGTGTCTGTTCATATCCTTAGCCCATTTGTTGATTGGGTTGTTTGTATTCTTCGTGTAGAGTATTTTGAGTTCTTTATATATTCTGGAAATTAGTGGCAAAGATTTTCTCCCACTCTGTAGGCTCTCTCTTCACATTGCTGATAGTTTCCTTTGCTGAGAGAAAGCTATTTAGTTTGAATCTATCCCAGTTGTTGATTCTTGCTTTTATTTCTTGTGCTATGGGAGTCCTGTTAAGGAAGTCTGATCCTAAGACAACAAGGTGAAGATTTGGACCTACTTTTTGTTCTATAAGATGCAGGGTCTCTGGTCTGATTTCAAGGTCCTTGATCCAATGTGAGTTGATTTTTGTGCAGGGTGAGACATAGAGGTTTAGTTTCATTCTGTTGCATATGGATTTCCTGTTTTCCCAGCACCTTTTGTTGAAGAGGCTATCTTTTCTCCATTGCATATTTTTGGCCCCTTTGTCTAGTATGAGAAAATTGTATTTATTTGGGTTTGTGTCGTGTCTTCTATTCTGTACCATTGATCTACCTGTCTATTTTGGTGCCAATACCATGCTGTTTTTGTTACTATTGCTTTGTAGTAGAGTTGAAGATCTGGTATTGCAATAACCCCTGTTTCATTCTTCCTGCTAAGGATTGCTTTAGGTATTCTGGGTTTCTTATTCTTCCAGATGAATTTCATGATTGCTTGCTCTATTTCTGTAAGGTACATCATTGGAATTTTAATTGGAATTGCATTGAATCTGTATATCACTTTTGGTAGTATGGCCATTTTGACAATATTAATTCTTCCTATCCAAGAACATGGGAGATCTTTCCATCTTCTAAGGTCTTCCTTAATTTCTTTCTTCAATGTTTTGTAGTTTTCATTGTGGAAATCTTTTACCTCTTTGGTTAGATTGATTCCCAAGTATTTTATATTTTTGAGGCTATTGCAAATGGGGTTGTTTTCCTCATTTCCCTTTCAGCTGTTTCTTCGCTTGCGTATAAAAATGCTTTAGATTTATGTGTGTTGATTTTATAGCCTGGTATTTTGCTGAATTCATTGATGAGGTCCAGAAGTTTTCTGGAGTAGGTTCTTGGATCCTCTAAATATAGAATCATGTCATCCGCAAATAGTGACAGCTTAAGTTACTCTTTTCCTATTCATATCCCTTTAATTTCTTTGGTCTGCCTAATTGATCTGGCTAGAGTTTAGAGGACAATGTTGAATAGAAGTGGTGAAAGAGGACATCCCTGTCTTGTTCCTGTTTTTTAAAGGGAATGGTTTCAGTTTTTCTCCATTACGAATGATGTTGGCCATGGGCTTAGTGTAAATAGCCTTTACAATGTTCAGATATGTTACTACTATCCCTATTTTTTCTAGTGTTTTGAGCATAAAGGGGTGTTGTATTTTTTCGAACACTTTTTCTGTGTCAATTGAAATAACCATATGATTCTTATCCTTAAGTCTATTGACATGATGGATTACGTTTATTGATTTACAAATGTTGAACCATCCTTGCATTCGAGGAATGAAACCCATTTGATCGTGGTGCACAATTTTCTTAATATGTTTTTGGATATGGTTTACTAATATTTGTTAAGGATCTTTGCATCTATATTCATCAAGGATATTGGTCTAAAATTTTACTTCCTTGATGTGTCTTTGCCTGGTTTGGGTATGAGGGTGATATTAGCTTCATAAATGAGTTCGGTAGGGTACCCTCCTTTTCTATTTCTTGGAATACTCTGAGAAGTATTGGAATGAGTTCTTCTTTGAAGGTCTTGTAGAACTCGGCTGAGAATCCTTCTGGTCCTGGGCTTTTCTTGGATTGTAGATTTTTAATAGCTTCTTCTATTTAATTGCTTGATATTGATCTGTTTAAATTGTGTATGTCCTCCTGGTTCAGTTTGGGAGGAGAATATGTCTCTATAAATTTGTCAATGTCTTCAGTAGTTTCTATTTTGTTGGAATACAGATTTTCAAAGTAGCTTCTCATCATGTTCTATATTTCAGTGGTGTCTGTTGTGATATTTCCTTTTGCATCATGTATTTTAGTAATTTGAGTCTTCTCTCTCCTTCTCTTTGTTAGTTTGGCTAAGGGTTTGTCTATATTGTTTACTTTCTCAAAGAACCAACTTTTTGTTTTGTCAATTTTTTGAATAGTTTCCTTTGTTTCAATTTCTGATTTTAATTATTTTCTGTCTTCTACTACTTTTGCAGTTATTCTGTTCTTCTTTTTCTAGGGCTTTGAGCTGTAATGTTAGGTCATTTAGTTGTTGACTTTTCATTCTTTTCTGGAATGCGCTCCATGAAATGAATTTTCCTCTTAATACCACTTTCATAGTGTCCCAGAGATTTTGATATGTTGTATCATCATTCTCATTGAACTCTAAGAATTTTTTAATCTCCTCCCTGATGTTTTTTGTTATCCATGTTTCATTGAGTAGCATATTATTTAGTCTCCAGGTGTTGGAGTAATTTCTCTTTTTTATTTTGTCATTGATTTCTACTCTCAGTCCATTATGATCTGATAGAGCACAAGGCAGTATCTCTATTTTTTGCATTTCCTAAGGGCTGCTTTGTGGCATAACATATAGTCTATTTGCGAGAGGGTTCGATGTGCTGCTGAGAAGAAAGTGAATCCACTCGTTGATGGATGGAATATTCTATATATGTCTATTAAGTATAGGTTATTGATTGTGTTATTGAGTTCTATGGTTTCTTTGGTTGGATTTTGTTTGGAAGATCTATCTAGTGTTGACAGCGGTGCGTTAAAGTCACCCAGAATTATTGTGTTGTGGTCTATGGGATTCCTGATATTGAGAAGTATTTTTTTGATGTACAGGGATGCACCATTATTTGGGGCATAAATATTTACTATCCTTATGTTTTCTTGATTTATGGTTCCTTTAAGCAGTATGAAATGTTCTTCTTTATCCCTTCTGACTAACTTTTGCTTGAAGTTCACTTTATCTGATATAAGGATGGAAACCCCCACTTTTTTACTGAGTCCATGTGCATGGTAGGTTTTTTCCCATTCTTTCACCTTTAGTCTGTGGATGTCTTTTTCTATGAGATGAGTCTCTTGCAGGCAGCATATTGGTGGGTATTTCTTTTTAATCCATTCTGCCAATCTATGTCTTTTGATTGATGAGTTTAGATCATTAATGTTCAGGGTTATTATTGAGATATGATTTGTATTCCCAGTCATTCGGCTTATTTGTGGTTTTTAAGTTGGCTTGGTTTCTCCTTTGAGTGGTTTTTCTCTAAGGTAGTTCCTCCCTTTGCTGACCTACATTGTTGTTTTTCATTTCCTCCTCATGGAATATTTTGTTGAGAACATTCTGTAGTGCAGGCTTTCTATTTGTAAATTCTTTTAACTTTTGTTTATCATGGAAGGATTTTATTTCATCTTCCAATCTGAAGGTGAGTTTTGCTGGGTATAGGATTCTTGGGTGGCAACCATGTTCTTTCAGAGTTTGAAATATGTTGGTACAGGCCCTTCTAGCTTTTAGACTCTGGGTTGAGAATTTGGCTGCTATCCGTATTGGTCTTCCCCTATATGTAATCTGATGCTTTTCTCTCACGGTCTTCAAAATCCTATCTTTATTTTGAATGTTAGGCATTTTCATTATAATGTGCCTTGTGTGGATCTGTTGTGATTCTGTGAATTTGGTGTTCTGTAAGTCTCTTGTATTTGATTTTCCATTTCATTCTTCAGGTTTGGAAATTTTCTGATATTATTTAATTGAGTAGGTTGTTCATTCCTTTGGTTTGTATCTCTGTGCCTTCCTCAATCTCAATAATTCTTAAATTTGGTCTTTTCATGATGTCCCATAGTTCTTGGAGATTCTCTTCATGATTTCTTACCATCTTCTCTGTTTGGGTGACTTTATTTTCAAGATTAAATATTTTGTCTTCATTTTCTGAGGTTCTGTCTTCCAAGTTGTCTAGTCTTTTGGTGATGCTTTCCATTGAGTTTTTTATTTGGTTTATTGTCTCCTTCATTTCAAGGATTTCCGTTCGGTATTTTTTGAGAATCTCTATCTCTTTGTTGAAATGATCTTTTGCTTCCTGCAGATGCTCTTTCAGCTTATTGGTATTATCATTCATTGCCTGTATTTGCTCTCTTATCTCATCCTTTGCTTCGTGAATCATCTTAATCATGTATAATCTGAAGTCCTTTTCTGACATGTCTTCTAACATACTGTCATTGGATTCTATTAATTTAGAATCTAGATTTGTTTGGATCATTTTCTTCCCTTGTTTTTTCATGTTGTTCATATATCTTCCCACTATCAGTGTAGATCTGGGGTACTGCAGATTTCCCCCTATAGGCTTATAGTGGCCCTATAGGTTTCCAAAACCCTTTCTTTAAGGGGAGATCAATATTAGCAGTGCCCAAATCAGACACTATGCAATCCTAGACCAAATAACCCCCATGAGGACAATAACAAATTTGTCATAGTAAACAAAATGAGTTCAAATATTATCTTTGGTAAAACAAAGAGGTTTGCAATAAGGTCTTCAGTTTCTAATGGAGGACAAAGAGGATGCAGAGGGATGTAGAATGTGGCTGTTAATGGGATAAGAAAAGAATATACAGAAGTTCTAGAAAATAGAAAGGCGAGAGTGTAATCATATAAATCAGATGTTAGCATGCAAAAAAGGGAGAAAGAGACTCTGAGGGAACAGTTGAACAAACGGAAAAGAGAGCAAGAAAAGTAAAGAAATAAAAACTGAAAATTTTTTTAAAAAGGAGAAAAAAGAAAATCTGCTGTATAACAGTCATATACTAATGCAACCTCCCAGTGTTTAGTAGCCTGATGCATGAGAGGTACCTGACAATGAGCTTCAAGCCTCCAGCAGGTGTTGCAGGATGGGATTTACCCCACCCAAAGACCAGAGCTCCAGCATCCAGGACTATCCAAGATGGCCACTCTGGCTTCGAAAGTGTTGGCAAATGGGGAGTTGCAGCTCAGGGGTGGACATGGTCAGCTGGAAGTCCTGGAGACAGGATGCTGTTGGTCCGGCAGGGGTCCTGGAGGTCCGGTGTGTTTAGTATGGTTGCGGGATCCTGGAGGCCGGGTGCAATCAGTCGGTCTGGGGTGCCGGTGATAGGGTGCAGTCAGTTGGTCTGGGGGCCCTGGCGGCAGGGAGCAGTCAGTCAATGTGAGGGCCCCAGAGGCAGGGAGTGATTGGTCAGGCTGAGGTATCCTGGAGACGAGGCTCAGTCAGTTCGGCCAGGGGTCCTACGGGGCCTGGCTGTTGTCTCAAAATGGTGGCAGCCACGTGTAATCAAACCTGCAGGTACTGTAACAGTGAACTTCCAGGCAACACCAGGCAGCTGGTGTGCCACTGGCAGTCGCGATCAGTTTGCTGACTGTTGTCGGATGATCAGGAGGTGACCCCCCTTGTGTGTTGGGTGATGGATAGGTGTAAGGCAGGTGATGGACAGATGAGAGGCAGGCAAATGGCGGATGATAGGTGCCTGACAGTGAGCAATCTGCACTCAAAAAAGGCGTCAATATACTGGCAGACTGAAGGTCATCACAGCAGACAAATGGGGTAAACACCAGGGAATCGATAAGCAGCAAAAACTGCCTCACCGTGAAACAGATATCCTCTGCTTGAAACTGGAGTTACGGAGTGACAAGAAACGCAGCCTCCCTCTAGTCTGCCATCTTGCATCCTCCCCGATTTTTTTTTCTACAATTTTGGTTGAGGCTAATCTCATTGGGTTTTCTATAATGGCTTAGTCAGAACCTTTACTGATAATCCTCCATGACAGCTGCCTCCTCCTCTTCTTCCTCATGCCCTTTTTGCAAAAATTAGTTTCACGTTCCCGTTCCTGGGCCCCAGGCACTGTGGTGGCTGCTGGCCCGTCCCCTGTGTTTGGAGGAGACCCTCACCCTTCCAGCAGCCAGGCCTGCTGGTTGGACTGTCAGCAGGAATTCCACCCCTCTCTGCACCTGCCCAGGGGCTTCTGCGAGGCTGCTGGTCTCCTGAGTCTCAGAACAGGGAGTGGCCACAGCTGGGTCATGAGGATTCTGCATTTGCTGAGAGGTGGGTGTGTTGAAGCCACTTCCTTCATGGGACAGTGTGGGCACTGAACTTTCCCAGCTCCATAAACCAGTCGCAGCTAAGCGGAAGCTTCCCTGGCGAGCATTCGCCATGGCCAAGGTCAAGAGACAGGAACTGGCAGGGGAAGGAGAGAGAGCAGACCCATGGAAACCTGGGTTCTGCCCCTGCCCTGCCTTATGCCTTGGGGTGGTCAATTCCTGAGCCCTTCTGCACTCATTAGGCACCTGCTGTGTGACTGGGCCCTGTAGATAGATGTTCTGTCCCTGTATAAGGACCCATGGGTGCAGAGCCTTGGGGTCACAGGGGACTTGC
Source organism: Sciurus carolinensis (assembly GCF_902686445.1). Taxonomy (NCBI): domain Eukaryota; kingdom Metazoa; phylum Chordata; class Mammalia; order Rodentia; family Sciuridae; genus Sciurus; species Sciurus carolinensis. The sequence continues at coordinate 611,391 of NW_025920174.1, read as the reverse complement.
AGGGTCATACCATCTGGTCCTCTGTGCCCAGCATCTTTCCTCAGGTAGCCTTGGTCAGCAGTGACCAGCTTTGCATCCTCAAACCCGTCGTACAGATGAAACAGGCTCGGGGAGACTCCTCAGCCCAGAGCTCACCCGGGACCTGGGGCGCGTAGTCACCTGTGCAAGCCTGGGTTCAGCATTGCTGCTGTCTCTGCTTCTAGGTGACCTAGAGCAAGCCCTACCCTGGTCCTCAGAGCCCTGGTGGCCCAGAGGCAAAATGGAGACTGGGAGGGAAGGAGTCTGTGTTTCTCAAACTTGTGCACACATCAGCATCCCCTGGAGGGCCTCTCCCTAGCAATGAAGTGCTGCCCCTTAGCTCAGGGGTGGTGCCCAAGAGCGGCCTGTCTGACAGGGTCCAAGATAGTGCAGCTGTGGCTGGTCTGCGGACCACACTTTGAGAACCCCTGGGCCAGATGAACCCAGAAATCCCTGAAAGGTTTCTTGCAAGTCCCACCGAGTCCTGTCACATAAGTCCCTGTTCTGAGGGCTCTGTCAACCCCACCCTGCAGGGACCATGTCCCTGAATTTTCTGGCAAACTCAGAAGAGGGGCCTGGAGAGTAAGTCTGACCGCTCAGGTGGGAAGATGACTCAGAGCTCTGGGGGTTGACGTTCCCGGGTGGAACTGATGGGCGGGGCTGAGGCCGGTGGTAGGGGTGGAGGTGGCAGGGGTCCAGAAGCCTCTGTCCCCACCCCCTGGGCAGCAGGACTGGCACTTCTCCTGCCAGATTGCTCTGACCTTCTGCCTGTCCCTGGGGAGCCCCCAACTCACCCTCGGTCAACAAAGGCTCTATTTCCAAGGCTGGCGGGGAACATTTCAGGCCTTTATAATTAAGTGTCCTGGTGAAGGGCAGTTGTGGAATCCTGGCGCTGGGTGCCCATCAGGCGGGTGATGGATGGCGACAACACATCATCCTGCGCAGCCTGCCATGAGCTATGGGGGTCGTATATCACCGCCAGCCTGGCCAGCCTTCACTGTGCTGGGTGGAGGCCACGGGCGGAGGCAGCAAGCTGGAGCTCTGTGGGAATGGGGTGCAGGTCCTGGGCTGGTCCCGGGGGCCTCTCCCAACTGCTACTGGTGTACTGAAGAAGCTGGGGACCCAGACAGAGGGGTCAGCCCCCAGGCTTTGGAAGAAATCCAGAAGCCAAACTCGATTCTGACCTTTTCCCTCACTCCTTCCATCCAACCCCACAGCAACCTTCTAGTTGGTTCTGGAATTCATCTGCTGTTCTCCATCTCATGTCCCCATCCCCCATCCAGGCTGCCACCTCTCCGTCTCTCTCACTATGCTTCCCCACACATGGATAGGGTGAAACTCGGGCCCTGAAAGTAACCACCAGGCTTTGTTGATGTGATGGAGTCAGGGAAGTCTATCAGTTCCCATCTGAGACCCGGGGGCTGACGCCATTTATTGCATTTCTGCCACCACTCACTAGGATGGGCCTAGGCGAGCCCTGTGGTCCCAGGAGGAAGCAGAGACACAAGGAAACAGGTAAGCCATTTCCATTCACAGCAGAGCTCCCACCTTCCCTGCAGACCCCCCCCCGGCGTTTTGATAGCTCCCATACACTCCCCAGTTTGGTGATGCTTGTTATACAGCAAGAGCAGACTGATACACACGAGCCCTTACACGATTTAGGCCCTTCTGACCTCTCCAACTGCATCTCATTTATTTCTCCACTATAATTATTGCTCTTCCCTGCCTCAGGGCCTTTGTGCATGTGACTCCCTTCACCTGGAAAGTCTTGTCACGGGCACCCTCCTCCTGTCCTTAGATACCAGCATAAATGTGGTCTCCTTAGAGAGATACATCCAAAGTAAGCTTCCCAGTGCTCCATTTAGTCTCACTTATGTCCTGCGTGAAACTTGAAAGGATCCAACTGTTGGAACAACCTGATTTTTCTGTCCTTGCCACCCCCTCCTTATCTGGTCTCTCTGTCTTCTTCCGCCCTAGGTGACATGATGCGGGGCTGGTCTCAGGGTGTCTCTGACTCATGACTCTTTCCCCAGCCCTGAGTTGACTCCAGGTGGGTGGGTAGGTGGGTGTCTCTGCAGTTCAGGAACAGACCCCAGGACAGCGCCCAGGTCTCCCTGGCTTCCCACACTGCCTTCTGCTTTGGTTTGATAAACCGCAGGATGGAAGGCTGGAAGGCTGGTGGGAGCAGAGCTGGATGGGGAGAGCCTGGGTGGGCCTCCACAGGCAGGGCAGGAGGCCTGTGATGTCACCACCCATGTCACCACATGGCCCTGGTGCCCACACCCTGCCCAGCCCAGAACAGTCTCCCTCTTGTTGTTGGATGAGCAGAAGAAAGATCAGTTCTGAGGCAGACCTGGGGAGGGGGCTGGATCTTTGAAATGCTGAGCCCACAGTGAAGGTGACAGCCCTGGGCTGTGGCAGGGGACAGAACCCTCTGAGCTCACAGTCAGTCAGATCTCTTCCCTGCAGATCTTTTCAGAGACTTTAATATGCTAATGTGGGCTGGGATTCCAGAGAGGATTAAGAGGGACTTGTCCAGCAGTTGGGCCCAGGGCACCCTTCAATCAGGCACCATTTTGTGGAATGGTCACAAGGCACATTGACCTGGAGAGGGTTACAAAGTTCTATTTCAGGTCCCCTCTAGCCCTCTGAGAGTTTCATTAGGACTTTGTAGCCTTTTAAAAGTCAAAAACATTTATTTAATGATAATAATGTTTAAAAAGCTCTGAATTTCTAGCTTCTGTAAAACAAATAAGTGGGCACCCTGGGTCCCACTAACCACTGGAACAGAGTCCAACACCCACTAACCCACTGGAACAGAGTCCCGCAGGCAAGGCCTTGGCTCTACCATTTGCCACAGTCCCCACCACTCCCTACTGTCTCCCACTGTGTTCTCTTTAGAACAAAGTGCCTTCCTTCCTGGTCTGGCCCTCGGCTTTCTGAGTTGCCAACAGTGACCCACAGTGTCTCAAGCAGCCCCAACAATGGAGCTGTGCCCTGCAGGGAGGGAGGAGGCTGGCCTGCACACCCAGCAGAAGGAGGGCATCCGGGGTGGCTGTAGGGAGGTCTCTCTCTCAGGCTGTCTGGGCACAGGAGGTGGCTTCCATGACAGCCTGCCCTGGGAAGGACAAAGTGGGGGAGAGGTAAAACAGACAGCTCAGATTTCCTCTTGGAGGTGTCTGGGCTGTGAGGGGCAGCGGGGACCTGGGGGGAGGGCCTGGAGCCAGCGGGGAGGATGGCCTGAGACCACAGAGGCCCAGGGAGCCCTGGGAGTTGGGGTTAGAGGGGGCAGCTGCTGACCCAGGCCTGGTCAGCAGCCTGGGCGTCTGGGGTGGGCATGCAACTGGACAGGAGGGTCCTGGTCAGCTTCCAGGGTCCACAGGCCCCGAGTGCTGGCTGGCACAGGAGTTGGATGTGTCTTTTCCAGGTGCCCAGAGTGAAGGTTCTGGAGGCTTCCTGGAGGCCAGACCTGGTCTTGAGCCCTTCCCATGCATTAGCCCATGGCCCCCGGCATCCATGTCCCCTGGAAGCTTGCTAGAGATGCAGCCTCTGTGTGATAGCCGTGGGGGGCAGCCATTTGCCCCGGGAGCCCCAGGGGCGAAGACCCTCCTGCCTGGAGGCCTGGGACTCAGGCTGCTGGCCTCAGCCCAGAGTCCCACTTTGGGTCCTGGCGGTAACATGACTTCCTCTGGTGGAGGAGCTGCTGTCTTCCCAGGCCGGTGCCCTCTTGAGCTTCCTGCCAGGGGCCACGTTTCAGAGCTGAGCCCCCCAGCAGCAGGGAGGTGGGAGAGAGCCAGGTCTGTGCCTTGGCCTCCCAGGAGGGAGGAGGCCCTGACTGAAGTCGGACACAGTCCATCTGACTTGCAGCCCACTCACTGCGCCCATTTTACAGATGAGGAAGTGGAGACCATGGATGAGAGGTGGGATTGGCCCCCAGAAGACTCAGTCCTCGAGGCTGCTGTTCAGATGGCAGTGCCCCCACCTCCCCGGCTTTCCCTGAGGAGGGGACGGTGGTGTGGCCATCACTGCAGGGAAGTCCACTGCTCCTGCTTCTCCTGGCCACCCTGCTGCAGTGTCCCGAGTCCCCCGGGCCTGGTGCTCCCTTGGGAGCATGTGTCCTCCTGGTCATGTCCAGCTCCTGCCTGCCGCCCAGGCGTCCTTCAGGCTGCCACCCAGGCCTGGCTCAGGGCTGCCCAGGCAGCTCTGTGAATGGTGCCCTGTCTGTGGGCCTGTGGCCCCTCACCCGGGCTGTGCGGTCATGTCCTGTGTGAGTTGTAGGTAATGGACTGCGGGGTGGAGTGGGGACCCTGGGAGGCCGCCTGTCTGGGCCATGGGATGACGGGGCTTTTCCAGGCCTGCTGAGCATGGAGTCCGCCCACCATCTGGCCTGGCTGCCAAGGCAAACAGGGCCTCCCTGCCCTGCCTGGCCATGCAGAGTGGGGTCAGGGCACAGCCTGCAGGGCTCCCGACCCAGCCAGAGGGCCTTTGCCCTGTGCCCCGTGCTGGCCTTGGGGACCGGGTGGCCCCCAGGGCTCCACAGGTCTGCTGGGCCCTGTGAGTTCCTGCTGCCAACCCTGGGCTCTGTGACCTGCTTGTCCAGCTCCCTCACCTGAGGATGGGAAAGCCGAGATCCAGGAAAGGGAAGGGTTCTGGAACACTCAGCCTGCAGCCCTGGGGGGCCTGTGTGGGAATGGAAGCAGGGATTCTGGACACGCCCAACTATTTTATATCTCACCATTCTGCTGATGGGAAATAGGACAAGAGTGGACGAGGAGCTTCCCTGAGGTCCTGCTGTGGGGTCAGGAGAACAGTACTGTCGCCGTAACAGTCGACAGCTCTTGAGCTCTTCATATCCCTGATCTACAGATGAGGACACTGAGGCACAGAAAGGTTAAGGCACTTGCTGGAGGTCACACAGCTAATCCTTATTAGCAGATCGAGGATTTGCTGTGCCAGGGCTCCTTGCTGTCCTTCCCGTTTTGCCCTTCTGGTCCTCTCTGACCTCAGAATCCTCATCTTCCCTCTGTCACTCGGGGATCTCTGGTGGAGGAAAAGTCTCCTGCATGGTCTGCAGTGCAGGGTGCCAGGCCAGGCGGGCTCTGCCTGGTGCATGTGTGGAGAGGAGTTTCAGTTTTTGGTTGGGGAGTTCTTTTTGCACTTCTGATGCTCTTAGTGTCTCCTGGGGGACTGATCTGCGGAGCCACCCAGGAGCTGGGTCCACTTTACAGCCACAAGTCTCCCACACACCCCACGTGGTGGGCAGGGGTTGCACCTGAAGCAGAGGCCTGGGGAGGCCGTAGAGGAGTCCCAGAGGAGGGCACCACCCTGGGAGTAGCTGTTGAGATGGGAGGCGCAGCACAGGGTGGACCTGGGGGTGGAGCTGTTCCCCTGAGCAGGAGGCCGGCTAGACTGCGGGTTTGTAGCAGGCTGTGTGAGTAGTGAGTTTAAGGACCCAGAGAAGAGCCTACCCCTGTGGGCACCAGGAGTCAGCCATGTGTGCTAGATGTGTGCTGGGGGCGGGTAGGTCAGTCCTTGGGCATGGTGAACCCAGGGTGAATGACCAGGAAGCAACCATAGGCTGGGAGTCACCTTCCTGTGCTAGTCAGCTTTCTGTTACTGTAACAAAATACCTGAGACATCAACTTAGAAAGAGAAAAGGTTTATTTTGACTCACAGTTTTGGAGGCTTCAGTCCATGATCTGTTGTCCCCATTGTTTTGGGTCTGTGGTGGCAAATCACAGGAAGACATGCATGGTGGGGTGGAACTGCCCACCTCATGGCTGAGGCGCAAAAGAGAGAAAGAGGAAGAGACTTGGGTCTCACAATCCAGAGCACACCCCCAATGACCTAAAGACTTCCCAGGAGATCCCAGCTCTTAAAGGTGCCACCACCTCTGAATAGTGTGCTGGAGATCTGGTCATCAGTACATGGGGCTTTGGGGAACACTTGTCAGAACCCCAGGGTCTTTGCATCACTCACGGTCTTAAGAATTTTGCTGGAGAAAGGAAGATCGTCATTCATCCTGTGGGTCTCAAGTCCAGTGGGGAGCCCCCTTCTGTGTACCCTCCACCAAGCACATGGAACTTGTGTCCTGATTATTTGTCCTCAGAAGTGAGTTCAAAACTTCCAAGGACTGAATCAATCTCAGATCCACTAGTTTTATACAAAACAGCCGTCTCCTAATACAGAGTAAAGTATTAGACCAGTTCAGAGCTATCCTGCCAGGTTGGTGCAGATAAATGGGCCCAACAGACGAGGAGACTGAGGCCAGAGAGGCCCACGTGCCATCACAGCACACGGAGAACCTGAAGGACCAGGAAGGGAGAGAACCACAGGCCCTGTGTTTGCAGAAGCTGAAGGTGTTCGTCCCACCTGGAGGTTGATCAGGGCCATGCATGCGCCCACAGAGGATCAAGACCCGATTCACTGCACCCCAGGAGTGGGTTCTTGGGGGTTGCCAGGCACCGCCCCGCCCAGAATGGCTCCACCTCCAGGCCCTGGGAGTTACTGTGCTTGACAGGCGACCCTCTCCTCTGAGGCGACCCAGCTGGGACCAACACACTGGGGCCAGCTCTCCTGCCTGGGGGACGGCCAGTCCTCTTTCCCCATTTCTGAAGTGTTTTGGAGAGCCCTTCCTCCACTATTCTGAACAGGAGGGACATCCGGGACCTGTCCGGCAGGGGGGCACTGAGGTGCGTCACTGACATGTCCCCAAGAAAGCTGGGGCACTGGGGGTGCCAGGAGTCCACTCACTGACCTGCACTGCAGTCTCCTGCACCTCAGTTTACCTCTGAGGAGGAAATTCCAGCAGATGCTTTGGGACGCAGTTTCTGTGTAAGCCGCTGCATGGTCAAGTGTTCCTCCTTCCAGGAGCCCCTCCCTGTCCCCCACAGGTGTCTCATCTCACTGTCCCTGTGCCCACCTTGCTCCCTGGGGACCCACCAGCTTCTGCCACCTTTGGCATTTCTGAGGAACTTCTCTGCTTCTGTCTCCTTGATGAATAGTCCCAACCCCAGGAGGCTGGACAGAGAGGCCCACCAAAGCAGAGGCTCAGGGAAGGGAGGACAGTGATCTGCCTCAGGTCAGCCATTCCTGGATGGATGTGAAGGAGCCAGGACTGACAAAAGGACTTGCAGCGGGACACACCCAGTCCAGGCCTCCTGCATCTGGTCAAAAAAATACTTTGTGCTCCTCCATTATGGTCAACCCCCTGCCCAGTTTCCAATTTCAAGGCAAAAACCCAACCAACCAAATCAATCCCCCAAAAGACAATGTGCTCCCTTGGCCAAAGCTCCCCATTCCCTGCTCCTCCCAGAAGATCTGTGATTCTTTTTTGCAGATCTGCAGGAGGTGGGGGCCCAGTCAGGGATGATGGTGGCCTCTATCTCTTTGTGGCCAACTGGGGGGCAGGGGTGCGTTTCTGATGCCAGAGCTTTCAGGCCTGCTGCCCACTGTGGCCCCAGGCCCTCCAGGTCCCCAGGTCTCCTGGCAGGGCCCTGGGGGGCCGGAGCCTGCCAATGCATCTTAGCAATCGGAATGTGCCCTCTGACCCTGCCTCTGCCTCCCCTCCAGCTCTGAAGGCTCTGTGTTTTGGAGGCCCTGCCCCTCAGCCTTCTGGAAACAAACTAGGCTGCTTCTCTCTCTTTTTTGAAGTCTCCTGAAGCTCCATGGAGTTCAAGGACTTCTATTTTGCACTGGGAGGATCAGTGGGTGCTGAGAAAGTGCTGTTGGGGACAGGAAGGGACCGACTGGGTGGGAGAGGCCACTGGCTAGGTACCAGCCCCTCATGGGGTTTTGGCTGGTTTTTCTGTTCAGCAGTGGACCCAGGGCCTCAGGGGCTCCCTAGGGGACTGGGATCCCTGGTGACTCGAGGGCAGGGCTCTGTTTTCTAGAAGCCCCTGGAAGAAGCCCTTGAGGGGAGTGGGAGGAAGGAACAGGCGGGGGGGGCGACCTGGCAGCCACGCCACCTGGAAGTCAAGTAGCTGGCCCAGAACGTTCTCCCACTTCGCTTCTTCCTCAGGAGCATCTGTGCTGAGTGTCACACTGGCAATGCTGAGTGACTCTGGGCTCCCCAAGCTGAGCGGGGAGGAGACCAGGCTCTTATCCTACTCTGCCCGGGGTGACCTGCACCAAGGGACCTCTCCCACTTTCCTCCACAGAAGCCAGGACAACTGGATGGCTCTTCTTTTCTTCCCTCCCTCCCGTTACCCTCGTTTTCTCTCAATTTCTTCCTTCCTTTCTCCTTGTTGGGGCTGGTTAAGACCCAGACCCTCCCGTGCACCTGGCCAGCTCTCTGCCACTGAGCTCCACCCATAACCCAGGCTGGCTGCTGGCACCGTAGACCAGGCTCAGTACACTTTTTTTTTTCCTCTAAAGGGCCAAATATTTTAGGGGTTGTCTCCCTTGCAGTTTCTCACCTCCGCCATTATAATATGGAAGGTGTTACAGACAATGTGTCATCAAAAGTGTGCCAATAAAACTTTATTTGAAAAAACAATCAGAGGGCCAGTTTTGGCCCATGATGGGCGATGGCTCACCCACACCCACCTCTTGTTCTTGGTGTCTTAGGCAGAGATTCTGGGGGTTGTCACGTAATGGGTCCCTGATCACAGTGTGATGATGTTGAAGGTGGTGGAGGAGCCACAGGGATGGGGGAAAGCTTGGGACCAGGCAGGCCTAGGCTCCATTCCTAGCTCTGAAGAGTGCATGACATTGACCAGTGGCTTTCCCTTCCAAGTCCTGGTTCCCTCCACTGTAAAAATGAAGGTGACATGAACACAAGGTTGCACAGTCATTGGAGTGACAACTTAGCAGTGACCTCTAGTGCCCAGTAAACCCTCGACTCATGCCAGGCACTGGTTTCATCCCTGATTGCAATGGAGTACTTCCTGACGGTCCCCTTAGGTCCCTGGTGAACAAAAAGGGAAGATAAATCCCCCTGTGACTCCGCAGGATGGAATCCCAACTCTGTGATGAGATTTCTGGTACCTGCAGGCAGAGCCCTTCTCCTCTGAGCCTGAGGTCCCTCCGTTTCTAAAAGGGCTGATGATCCCTTGCTCTTGGGGCCACTGCCTGTGGAGGGAGCACCCTCCCCTTCCTAGGCGACCCTCTTTGTGAAGGTCACACTCCAGCACTTGCCTGGTAGCTCAAGAAAAACTCCCCTGCCCCACCACCAGCCTCTCCTCCCTCAGCCTTTCACACCTCAATTAATGTCACCATCATCTACCCAGTGGCTCCACCAAACCCCTGAGCTGTCCTGAGACCCCCGCCCCACACAGTCACCTACCATCTGTGCCGGGTGGGAGGTGGGGGTCTTGGCAAATATGGCATCATGGATTACTTGTTTCCTACTCTCAGTCCTCCCACCAACAGGGGGCGCTGTTTTCTTTGCCCTTGATGCTGATCTCAGCCATGTGACTTGCTGTAGCCAATTGGATGTGGAGGTGACTGTGTCCCTTCTGGGCTTGGACTACAAGAAGCCCAGCAGCTTCACTTGGGCACTATCCTGCTAACCTATGGGAGAGAGAAGCACCCCACACGAACTGAGGGGCCCTGGCCAGCTGATAGTCAGCCCCACAGCCATGGCATGTGAGGGCATGTGTCTGGGCTGTCCAACCCAGTCCCCAATGGTGGCCCTGTGAAAGGGGTCATACCACCGCAGGTAGAACAGAGACAATGGTGCGCAGCCAATGAGCGTTGCTTCGGACCATTATCAAGCCCTGGGTGACTTCTTCCAGGCTATCTTTGCCTCAAGCACCACCCAATGCCCTTCCTGCCAGAGGCCCCACTATCCTGTCCCTGAAATCCCAGACATCTCCGTGTGTCACCCTGTTATCACCACAGCCTTGTCCCTGGTCTCCGGCTTCCACTCTGGAGCCTTCCAAACATTCTCAAGAGGAGGGAAGGGCTCTGGAAAGAAAGCCAGACCCTCTGACTCTCCTCTTTGGCTTGGAACAGAACCATCCTTTCCCGGCCTTGACCTGGCCTTTGGCCTCCACCAGGTGGCTTCTGGATGGATGTGAAATGGGACAGTCCACTCAGTGCCAAAGCCATCCCGGCCACGCACCCAAGATGCCAAAGCAGGGCCATGAACCTGCCTGAACAGCCCTTCACATCAGTCAGGACCCCTCTTGGGGAGCAGATGTGCCCCAGTGTCACTGGGTGTGAGTCTCAACCTGCTGGCGATGGGAACACTGGCTGAGGACAAAGGCCTAGGATGGAGTAGGATGGAAAGTTGGGGTGGAAGGTTTAGATCCAAACGTTTCCTTTTTCTTCTCAGAAATCTTGGGGTCATGCCTCAGTTTCTCATTTGTCCATGGGGGCAACCTTGCAGGGACATGGTGAGGAGTGGATATAATATGCATAAAGCTGTCTGCAAGGTGGCTGGCCCGAGGTTGGTCCTCAATAAAGCAAAGTCATTAGTGTTGCTCCTGTTATGTCTCCTGCATTAACTTCAATAATTATTACACCCTCTGCTATTACTACTTCCACCATCGCTACATTCATGCCTTGTCTCACTGTCACTCATCCCTTTCACTTTTCTGAATGCCTGTCCTGCTGTCTCTCTATGGTAGAATGGAAGGAACCTGCTGTTAGGATACCTGGGGACTCACTAGCTTCATTCTCAATTTGCTGAGTGACCTAGGATCCATGCATCACCCTTTCTGAACTTCTTCTTCAAATGTTTTATTTTGGAATCATGTTATAACCTCACAGGAATTTGTGAAAATAGTACAAAGAACTGATTACCTTGAAATGAAAACTTCTTTTCAACTAACAGATGTCATCATAAATAAACTAAAAGAAAAGGCAGGTCTAGACTGAGATAGGTAAACACACACGACAGAGAGTGATGGAACCTGTAATATGTAAAGAGCTCAATAAAGAAAACAACAACCACTCAGTTTACAACTGGGCCATGAGCATGACCAGAAAGTTCTCCAAAGAGAAAACTCAATGGTTCATTGTCAAGAAGACCCCCAGTGAATTTTGAAACCACGAGGCTCTTCCTTCCTATGCAGACCCACCTGTGATAAGGGTTAGTCTGTGAAGCTGGCACAGTGAGAGACTGACAGCAATAACTAATAGCAAGATGGAGCCCCTAATGATACACAGTCATGGGGCTCCTCCCACCCCCGACCCACCCACCCATCCATCCCTGGCCCCCTTTCCCTTCTCCTTCCCAGGCCTCCCTCCCCAGTCTTCCTGACTCCAACAGCTGCTGCTCCTTCCCCGAGGTGGACACTTCCACCCGGACTCCTCTGGCTCAACACAATGTCCTCCAGCTCCCTCCGGGTGGGTGCCTGTGACAGAATTCCCTCCTTTGTATGGACCAGCCACATTTCCATGATTTGGTGGCTGCCCACAGGTGGCGGCTGCTGGTTTGGACATCGGGTCTAGACCATGGCTGGGATGCTGGAATGTTCTCTAGGATGCGGCTATTCTAGAAGGTTCTGAAGGCTTTCTGTATTTCACGATGCTGTTTAAAAGGCAGAAACTTGAGAACAGCAGAGGAGGAGGAGGAGGTGGGTGTTAAGGGGCTCTCCAGAGTCTGGCTGTGGGGGGAGAGGAATGTGGCAGGACAGCCCGTCCTAGGGTCCGGGTGGGCGTCCTCACCTCTGGTGGGTGATGTCCAAGGGTCAGAAGAGGGAGACGTGGAGCAGAGGAGGCAGGGAAGATGGGGCACTAGGCCTGGGGGGAGGGTCACAGAGGAGGACAGGGTCCCCAGAGGCTGGGGGCTACCTGGCGCTCCTCATGGTCACCCCGCCCCTCCCCACGCCAGGCTCTGGAGGAGATGAATGGGACCTGCCACGCCTGTCACAGATATTTGAAAAACATATCAATCACTTTAACAAATATTAGCTCAGAACAGCAACGGACAGCCTCTGGCCTGTCCTCTCTGCGCTGGATCACAATGGGAAGAAGCCACGTGGTCCCAAGTGATCGTGCCCCAGTCGCTTCCTCAGTCCAGGTTTGAGGGGCTCCCCAGGCCTCCCCCGCGCCTCTGGTTCCCTGGGAGCCTCTCCAGATCGACACCATGGTGGCCCTGCAGCCATCACTCCAGGAGGACTCTGGGGGCCTGGCGGTCTCCCAGCAGGTCTGGGCCTGGAACCCCTGGGTGTCCTCTCCATCTCAAAGCCAGAAACCTCACCACAGAAGGTTCTGGAAACATTGCCATTGAGGTTCACCCACTCCAGACTGTTCACGGTGCCCTTCCCAGGAGCTTGGGCCAGGGGTCCTCGAGTTTCCTGGGCATGGCCTCTGCCATGCAATGCAACCTGTGACCTCATGGGTCTTATCTCCCCCTCAGCCTCAGCGCCCGCACTGGACAATGTGTCCCTTCTCACTGGGCCCCGCGGACCTCAGACTTCTGCTTGGACCACAGAAGGGATGGTTCCTGGGGCCACAGAGGCAGGAGGTGCTGGGGCTCCTGCATCCTCCGCTCAGCAGAAGGCACGACCTGAGGGAGGCCAAGTTGAAGCCCTCCTCTGTCCTTGCGGCTGCGTCTGGGTCCAGAGGACATGATGTCACCTGGGGGCTCCAGCCCTCGGAAAGCACAGTCAGGATGTCCCTTTCCTGCACAGTTCCTGGAAAAGACCCAGTGGTGACTATTTCCAGCCTCAAGGGTGACAGGAGCCCCATGGCAGCTCGACTCTGGGCTTTCAGGAAGAACCCAACCACAGGTGCCGCGTGCGTGGAGGGCGCACCTGTGTCCCCAGGAAACTTTATTATGGAAAGGAGAATTTGAATTCACCAGGCTGCTCCTACGCCAGGTTTTCCTTTTGATTTTGTTTGACCCTTTGAAAAATGGTTACTGTTTTCAGCGTGTGCAAACCGTATCCAGCCGAGGGGCGAGTGGGGGCCTCGCTTCCTCCTGGCTCACTTTCCCTTTAAACAGATTTAGGCATGTCAGTTTTAAAGTGTTCCACCCTGTGCTTTGGGTGGCGCTGGCGTGGTCAACACCTACAAGGACGAATGGACAGGTTGACGAAGGTGGGTGACGTTGGGAGGGGAACCTTCCCTGATTTGATCTGGGCGCTGTGGACTTGGTGACAGGTGACTGAGCTGCATGCTGGGACAGGGGCAGGAAGTTGCTGGTGGCACACTGTGTGGGTGAGACTCTGGTGCCCAGGCCTGAGGCGACCCCTAGCAGAAGCGACTTGTGCATGTTGGCCACCTGCACAAACAGGGGCCCAGCTCATAATTTGTCCCCCTGATAAGGAAACAGCCAGAGTGAGAGGCTGGCCCGGTGCAGAGACATATGCAGAACGCTGCCTGCAGAATGCTCTGGAGCCATGGAGGTCCCAGAGCAGCTCCACACGGCCTGTCAGTGATGGGCACACCTGTCACAGGGAAGGACCACCCGGGCCTCTCACATGGACATGTTCCTGGGACATGCAGGGTGGGAAGAAGTGGCTGCAGGAAATGCCATTTGTTTATGGAGAGACAGACATGCACTCAGGTACAGCTCTGTAAGTGTAGAGAACTTTCTGGAAATTTCCATAAGAGGCCTGGCCGGGCTGCTGAGCTCAGGGAGGTGGACCAGGACATACCCCCAGCACCACTGTGCACTCTGTTTTGAAAGAACCCAGGACTCTTTTCCAGACGCCAAGGCCCCCCAAGCCTCCAGTGGTTCTGAGCCTCCATGTGGCCTCCGCTCTGTCCCCAGGGCCCCCAGAGAATCTGAGACAGGGCAGCTGCTCTGCAGACCCCTGCCCCTTGCTGGCCTGAGGGGCTCAGCAAGGCCAGCTGTACATCCAGACAATGGGCAGGACAAAGGGCCTTCTGTGCTCCTGCCCGGCAGGACCATCCTCTCCAGTTACAGCCCCAGGATTTTCCTGCCCCCGCTGAGCCCCAGGGTAAGGGCTGCTGCCATGATCACTTGTCACATGCAGGGGAGGTGAGGGTCCCCTGAGTGGCCTCAGGCCAGAAAGCCTTCCTCTCAGGGAGACAGTTATGATTTCACTCACTGATCCCTTCCATCCTTCAGGCTTCCCCAGGTCTCACTGACCTGTGACTCATACATGGCCAAGTGGCCAGACCTGGCTGGCACCCTCAGTTCCGCCCTGGTCCTGTGGTTCCTAGTGTTGAAATCGTCATAAGGTCTGAGAAACAGATGGTGGCCACACTGGTTCCAGCCCCAGCTGCCTCTTGTGAGCACTGAGTAGGGAGCCACTTCAGGCCGTCTGTGGCAACTTCAAGTGGCTTCTTGAGGACACTTCTTAGAGAAGGACCTTGGGGTCAACAGCCCAGCTTCTTGACAAGGGCCATGCATGTGGAGGAGGGTGACAGGCTTTAGAATATCCCAGTCTACTGTCATTCACCTTCCTAGTCCTGAAAAGATTTCTCCTGCCTTCATGGTTATAATTTGTGGATTAAATATTCAGTGAGGTGTCCCCAAACTAGCACTTTTATATTGAAATGTCCTTTCTCTCGCTTTGATTAAACATATTCTGGAAATAAATCCAGCCCCTATCTTCCCTGTCTCTTCCTCTTCCTTCTTTTCTCCTCTCCCTCTCTGTCTGAGTCTTTTTTCTGGTGTTATAATAGAATGCCTGAGATCGGATTATGTATCATAAACAGAAATGTATTTGGCTTCTGGTTTTGGAGAATGGGAAGTCCAAGGTCAAGGACCCACATCTGGTGAGGACACTGCTGTGTCGTAAGATGGCAGAGGACATCCTGTGGAGAGAGGGAGGAGGGGTAGGTTCATCCTAATACCAGAAACCTGCTTGAGCCCCTGCCTGAAAAACAGCATCCATCCATACTGCAGCATGGACCTCATCATCTCTGACCTCAGCACCTCTGAAGGGACCCAATGGGGATCAAGTTCCCAACACATCAGCTCGGGGGACACATTCAAGGCCCCTCTCCTCAATCCCAGCCAGGCAGCCTCCATGAACCCAGCCTTGTGCACCTACTGCCTGTCAGACCCAGGGGCACCTCCCAGGGTGACACAATGACCGGGACCCGCCCCTGCCCTCAAGCAGCTGCCAGTCTTGTAAGGGAGGAAACTAGGCTGTCATCCTGTGGCAGGGACCCTTGAGGGTTGCAGGGAGTGAGAACAAGTCATCTATACTGCCAGGAGTTTGCCAGACTCATATCTGCAGGGGACACGGGAGGTGAAGCGTTCTAGCCAGAGGGTGGGCACAGGGAACCACAGGGAGGCCTGCCACAGGCCAAGCTCAGGATCCGTCTGCAGTGTGGTCGTATCTACAGGGACATGACTGGAAACGTGGGCAGGGCTCAGACAGGATGCTCAGGGACTTGTCATGATAGAGGAGGGCTGGCAAGCCATCCAGGACCCAGAGAGCACTAGAATAGGAGTCCAGAGACACAGCCCAGCCTCTGTCACTGTTGAGAATCTGTGAGTCCTGGAGCCTCTATGATCCTCAGGCTTTTCATCTGTGAAAGCAGAAGTTGTACATCAGTCTTGAGGTGCTTTCTAATGTGAATATCCAGTATGTTTTTCAGGAATGTTCCATCCCTTGGCCTCCCTGGAATGCCCCCAGCTCTGCACCCTGTGAGGGTCTTGACCAGCATACACACTCAGCTCAGATTTAAACTGATCTCTTGGTTCCAGATGGGTCTATCCACAGTGAGGGGCCCCTTCTGGGGTGTCGGTACACACAGCCTAACTGATTCCAGTTTTACTTTCACAGCCGAGGTTTAATGATGAGTCCACTGTAGTGATCAAACATGATGCCGAGAGTTCCTTTATTAAACACCCCCTGGTCCATTAGTAATTAATGAGACAAGTTTAGATTCTCTCACTGAATAATTATGTGCAGTCATGGATCTGGGGACTGTGGCCATGGGGAGTCACTTGGCAACTCGGGGGGTAGCAGGAGGTGAGCGGGCACAGGGAGTGGAGCCACGAGAGGAACAGCAGGGGCACAGGAGGGTCCATGACAGCCGCCCATGGACCCTGAGCCTCAGTCAATGAACACTGGCTGCCAGTCTGCAGTGTGCCAGGCACTGCCAGGGCCACCACCAGATGTGACACTGCAGGGCTCCTAGGTGTCTGTCACATCTCTACATTCATCACACACCCACCAATACACCCACCCACCATCCATCTGTCCATCCACCCATCCTCCCACCCACTCATCCATCCAACCACCCATTCACCTATCCACCCACCCACCCATCCATCCATCCACCATCCATTCAGCCACACACCCGCCCATCCACCCATCCATCTATCCATTCACCATCCATCAACCCACCCACCCATCCATCCATCCAAACATCCAACCACCTATCCACCCATCCATCCATCCATCCACCCATCCATCCATCCATCCACTCATCCATCCACCCATCCATCTACCAACCCACCATCCATACCCATGCATCCATTGTGAGGTCAAGGAGGGTAGATGCTTTGGGAGAGCATTGGTAGCCGCAGGAGAACTTGCAGCTGGAAAGAGGCACGAACAGTGGCCAGGTGAAGGGAGGTGATGTTTCTGGCTCCCACATTGAGAGGAGCCTGGAGGATGTAACCCAGGGACTGGAGGGAAGCTGCTCTCAGAATCTAGGGGATTCTTTGAAAGGGCTCCTCAATCTGCTTGCTCTGTGGCCTTAAACAGGTTACTTAACCTCTCTGTGCCTTTGGAAATCACAGTCATTCCCATCTGGTGAGGACTGGATGAGGTAACACAGGAAGGACATCTGGAACAAGGTGTGGGGTGCTATCTTTCGTTGCCATCGTGGGCGTGACGGTGGTCTTGGACCCCTTGCTCAGTAACATGGGGCTCATGGCAATGCCTTCCCCAGAGTCGTCTGGGATTCAGGATTTGATGCAGGTCACACACCACAGTGGAGCTGGCCAGGGTGGGCTGCAGGATGAACACTTGGGCCTCTCTTCCAGAAATGGTCTGGCATTCTGAGATGGCAACCAAAGAACACTGAGCTGAGTGGCCTCAGCCTGTGACAGATTGACAAAGGGGAAATTCCAGGCACAGGGAACTGTGTGTATGGAAGGCTGACACAGAGCCGGGGACAGAAAATTTGAAACAGGGTTTGTCTGGGAGAATCCAAAGACAGGTTTCTGTGATCCGGGGTGTCTGCAGGACGTGTCAGACATGAGGTCCCTGCCTCAGCCAGCCCCAGCTGCCCCGCCCCATCCCCAGTCCAGTTCCAGGCAGGGGACCCAGCTGGACCCAACTGCATCCCTTTCTGGACCAGAGACCTCTGTTCACTTTTCCAAGGATACACAGCCCACCAGGACAAGGGTGTGAGTCTGGTCGGTGCCGGGGGCTCTGGATGAAGGACCCAGTGGATTCCAGATGATGCAGGATGGAAACAATTCACAGAGCTTCAAAACAACCCACTGACTGAGTCCTTTCTGTCACCGTGGGATTTGCCAAGTATCGAATGGGGGCGACTAGAGTAAGAATGAGTCTATAAAATGTGGCTTTTCTCTGCGAGCTCTTAAAAAGTTTTGCACAACGTATTTTATGTGTGCTTATAGAAATTGATTTAAGAAAAGTGGTGTTATGGAAAGGATTGTGTCCAACTCTCTGGAGCACAGCTCTTGGTGAGACTTAGAAAGTCAGTATCTCACATAAATAGTTGTGCCAAGTTGTTATGGCAACTAAAATTTGAAAAGTAAATAGGTTTGGGGAAAATATTTTCCCTTGTCTCTGTAGGAGTTTTCTCTCAGGGACCATTTGCAGGAGGAAGGTTTAATCCAGTGCCCAGTGGGCTTGGCATAGGACGAAGGAGCAGAAACGTGTCTCTGTGCCCGTGGGGTGGGTTCTTTCCTTTCCCTGAACAAGGATTGAGAAGAGGATCATATGGACTGGGTCATACATGCTGTGTGACCTTGGGTCAGTGGTCAGCCCTCTCTGGGCCTCAGCTTTCCCGTCTGTGGAGCAGTGTGGTTGAAGTGAATAACCATGCCGTTTAGTGACATTTGCTTTGGGGACAGGCATGTGCTTATGGATTTGAGCCTTACAAGTGCCTTCTGGGGGGGAGGTGCTTTACTGAGGAACCTGGGGTCCCAGGGAGAATGGAGGCAGCCGTGTAGGACTAAAGACCTTCAAGGTTGGGGATAGGGCAGCTGTCACCCAGGCCTGGCTCCAGAACCCCAGGGTGCTCTCCAAACAGGGGCATCTGTAGCTCGCCTGTGCCTGAGCTCCCGGCTCCCTGCTGGACCCTGGATGAGGAGTGCCGCCCTGACACCTTGGTCTCTTTGGGACAGAGACCCACTGAGGATGCTCCCGATTCTCAGGTAGGGACACCAGGTCCAGGGACAGTGACCCACCCAGGCACAGATCTAGGGTAGCAGAGCTTAGAGGGGAACCCAGATGGGAATGAGCCTGGAACTCAGGGCTTCCTGTCCCTGGGGCATCAAGGAGAGAGCTGGACCTGGGGACGGCTCTGCAGGGGGAGGTGGAGGACCCCGGGGCTGGAGGAGCTGGGTGGCCAAGGCTGCAGACCTCGGGCTGGGTGGGCCGGGCGCAGGTCCAGGAGGGAGAGTCTCGGGACACTGCCCTTGTGCTAGGTCTGGGAGAGCGTGACTGTGGACCCCTGGAAGCACAGAGTGTCACGCAGGCGCTGTAAGCGAGCGCCCTGAGCCCTACGGGATGTGCCCGTGTGGTCACGTGAGCGTGCCCAGGGCCTGCCCATGTGTGTATAAGTGCGTGTGCCCAGGACTCCACATGCATGGCAGCTGCCCCCTTCCACAAGTGGTCTGCCTGCCCCTCATCTGTGCAGGGACCTCAGGACCCCGAGGTTGGAGGAGCAGCTGTCCCACAGATGAGACTGGGGCTGGGGTGACCTCTCCTTCCTGGGGCCTGGCCCCTGTCCTCTGGCTCCTCCCGGGTGAAGCTGGGCCTAGTGGGTGCCTGGCTCCCCCAACAGCTCAGGGATGCCCGACCCTGTGCCAGGCTGGCCTCCACCTCTGCAGGCCTGGTGGAGGGAGGCCCTGAGGCCCACCCACTGGACAGGGCTGTGCCTACCAGTCAAGGCCATCGCCCCGGCTCTGAGGCCAGCCTTGTGCCCACGGCCAGGGGCAGGTCCCTGGGGGCAGGAGGAGGGCGTCCACCCAGCAGAGGCTGTAGACCGTTTCCAAAGAGGCAAGAGCAGGTGCGTATGCACAGCGCCCAGCCACCCGTGCCTTCCCATCGACCTGTCTTCAGATGCATGTGTACCTGTCTCCACCGTCTCTCTGTCCTTCCATCCATTTGTCTGTCCCGTCCATCTGATCTGATCTGTTTGGTGCACCATGTGTCTGTATCATGTCTGTCCATCCATCCATCCATCTGTCCGTCCCTCTATCTATGCATCCCCTTCCTCTGTCTGTCTGTCTGTCTTGTCTCTCAGCATGTGTTCCTCAGGCCTTCCCTACCCCTGTCCATTTTCCGGCCTTCCTGTCTGTCTGTCTGGCTCTCTCTCTTCTCTGTCTACCTACAAATAGAAAAACAGACAGACGCAGAGGGGCTGAGAAGACAGAGGCCTGGGCCTGGTCTCAGTAGCTCCAGGGAAGCTGTGGTGGCTGGTGGCTGAGCTTGACCCCCAGAGCTGGCCCTGTCCCCACCCTGCTGGCCTCAGGAAGCCCCTTGCCCTCTCCTGCTCCCCAGGGTGTTCTGAGGGTAGTGAGATCCTCCCACAGGTGTGGGGCCCTCCCACCACCCTCCAGCTGCCTCAGGAGACCAACCTTATCATGAACTGCTGCCCCAAATTTGTTTTCTCCTTCCCAATATTCATCTGGACACACAACCTCTCTAAAGAAAAACTCTATTTCTCAGCTTCCCTTATAGCTAAATGTGGCCTGGTGGCTACGTTTCAATCAAGGAGACACTAGCAGCTTCAAGGAAACCTTTAAAAACATGGTTGGTTTATGCTGCCCTTCCTCTTCTTCCTCCTGATCCCTCTTCCTTCTGGCTGGAATGTGAACATGATGGCTGACACTCAAGCAGCTGTAGTGTACCATGAGGAAAACGCTCCATCTACAGTGTAGACTGCCCGTTGCCTCTGGAATCTGGTTGCGTGAGTGAGAAATGACCTATTTTACTGAAGTCACTGGCATTTGACTTTTCTTTCAGTCAGTCGTACTCTTAATGCACAACACAGGGGAAGGAATCTCTCTTATCTGGTCTTCCCTTGTAGAATAAGGGCATCCGAGCTGGTCAGATGGTGGACGTGCAGGGAAGTCTACCCCTGGTAGGAGGTGGCCACACAGGGAAGGCAGGGTAGGGCTAGGATTGGCCCCAGCTTTGGAGTCCCATGAGCTTGGGCACCTGCCCTCTCTCTGAGCGCTGGTTCCCTTTCGTGCCAGATGGACAATCTCCCCACAAAAGGAGCAGCCTGTCCATTTACGGGGGCCAGCACTTCCCAGCAGTCCCGTACCCATCCGTGTCCTGGGCACACACCCTTCCAGGAGCGAAGGTGTGGCCCAAATCAGGGCTGGGGACCAGAGCCCATGCCCCATCTGGCCTGTGGTCCACTCACCTCTAATGTGCTTTTATGCTGTGACGAAGGCCCGGGGGTTGCGACAGGGACTTGTGGCCTGTAAAGCTGAAAATATTCACCATAGCCCCTGAGAGCAGCCACTTGCCAACCCCTGGAGGGACGTGGAGGGAGGAAGAAGCAGCAGGTTTGAAGCCACTTGGCCCAGAGGAGGCCCTGACTCCAGCTCTGCGGCTGTGGAGCTTGCTCCGAGGCCACCCCTCTGTACCCAGGGAAGTGCCGCCATCCAAACTGGGTGGGGGAGCCTGGCGCTGTGGTGCACACCTGTCATCCCAGCCGCTGAGGAGGCTGAGGCAGGAGGATCGCAAGTTGGAGGCCAGCCTCAGCAACTTAGTGAGACCCTGTGTCAAAATAAAAAGCACAGAGGGCTGGGGATGTGGCTCAGTGGTCAAGCGCCCTGGGTTGGATCCCTGGTTCCAAAACAAACAAACAAAGGAAAACTGGGCGGGCAGCCGGAACAAGGAGCCGCAGACAGACGGAAATGAGAGGAGAGTCACTCTGGAAAATCCTTCCAGCCTGCTTCCCAGTCCTGGACCTGCAGCCGGGGCTCTGGATCCCCAAGCGGCTGGTGCAGCCCCACAGGCTCCCCTGGCTTCCACAGCCTCCCTTTGGCTTTTGCGGTGGAGGCCTGGCCTGCCCCCCCCCCGCCTCGGCTCCTCCGCTGCTCCAGCAGTTGAACCTGTGGCTTATTACTACCCAGTCACCACCATCTCCAAGGAAGGACCGTTTCCCTTAAATAAAGAATTGTCTGGGATGCACCAGGAGGTTGGTCTTAATAAACAAAACAAAAAAAAAAAAAGAAAAGAAAAGAAAGAAAGAAAAAGAGATGGAGAAGGAGGCCCTGGGACGCGGGAGGAGGCGAGAGTCCTGCAGCCTCGCCCGGCCCCAGGCCAGGTGTCACCCCTGCAGGTGGCCTTTTGGCCCACAAAGCCTGGCTTATCCAGGGGTCATCAGGGAGGGCGGTGCACAGGTGCCCCCCACCCACCTTGCAGGGCCTCCCTGTCCAGGCCTCGGATCCTGGCCTCCATCCCTCTGTCTCCATCTCCCGCCTGCTGCCTCTGGCCATTGTCCCCTCAGCCTGTCCTCCCCGGGGGGTTCCCTGCCTGCATCTCTCCCTCCCCTCCCGTCGCCCTGTCCCTCCCCAGACACTCGGTTCTCCTGCATCTGCTGCTTGGTAGTTTTCACCAACCCAATGTCTGTTCCATGCCCGTCCCCTTCCATGTTGCTCTGGCCCCCTCCGACCTCCCAGGGAGTGGGAAGGACCATCCTGGGCCCTGGAACCTCCTCCTCCCTGCACCAAGTGCCTGGACCCCAGGGCCACAGGGTGCCCTCCTTCCTCGAGGCCCTTGGTCCTGGCTTGTGCCCGGAGGGTCTGAAGATGGCTCAGATTCTCAGGGCAGCTCATTCCACACCACACCTCCTCCACATGGCAAGTGGGACCAAGATTCCCTGGGAGTGAAGGTGGCTCTAAAGGCTGGGAGGCTGGGAGGGGAGGCTGGGAGTGGAGGCTTCAAGTTGAATCTGACCTGTCTTGCTCATTGTCCATGAGCTCAGAGTCCTGCATGGCACACTCATCCCACATGCCAGTCACTCAGGCAAGGAGGCCAGGACTCTACTTAAGAGTCATGCTTGAACTGGGTGTGGGGGTTCAAGCCTGTCACCCCAGTAGCTCAGGAGGCTGAGACAGGAGGATCATGAGTTCAAAGCCTGCCTCAGCAACAGTGAAGCCCTAAGCAACTCAGACCTGTCTCTAAATAAAATATAAAATTGGGCTGGGGTGTGGCTCTGTGCTCAAGTGCTCCTGAGTTCAATCCCTTGTACCCCCCTCCCCCTCCCCCACCAAAATAAAAGTCAGGCTTGAGAGAAACAATGTTTCAAATTCTGATGGTGCCACTTCCTAGCTGGTGACCCTGAGAAAGTCATTCAACATCTTGGAATCTTGGTTCCCTCATCTGCAAATGGAGATAATGACAGCAACTGCCACGGGGCCTATGTGGAGTTCAGAGTATTCAAACTATGAAATGCATTTGGGATACTGCCTGGCACATTTGAGCCAGACATGCCCGTTGACTTCTGTTATTATTATAGGAGAATCACCTTGGGTCAGAGAGAAAGGGTATTTTAATTGGGGTCTTGAGGTATGTGTAGGAGTTCGCTAAGCTGACAGTGAATCTTTCAGGCTGGTGGTACAGCATGAGTCAATGTCCTTTCATGGATGAGGATGCAGAATTCCAAAGAGGGGAGGTCAGCCTTGGTAAAATGATAAACCCCAATGCAGACAGTGTGGCTGGACTAATGTCCAGTCACCCCAGTCCTGGGCCGGGACTGCTCAAGCTTCGTGCAAACGCAGCTTTTCCTGCTTCTCTCACTTCCGTCCCATCTGTTTCCTAACCTGTGAGCAAGCTCAGGCACAGCACTGCCAATGACTGGGGCTGGGAGAGACCTGGTGTGGCGGGAGAAGCCAGGCCGGGAGCCCGATATCCAGCTGCAGCCTTCCTGGTCAAGCCGCTTGCAGTTGCCGGAAGAAATGAGGAGAATGTTCCCGCACCAGCCGACAGCTGTTTAGGTGTCTGCAGACCCAGAGCCTCAGCCTCTCATCAGCCCAGGTGGCTGTAAACCAGGCAAGCTTGGGCTGCTGGGGTCAGTCAGTGGCTCACTCTCCTGCTCCCTTCTCGCTCTCCCTGTGCAGCAGGAATGGTGGGAACAGCTTTCCCTCTGCCTGTGTGAGGGTGAGGGCGCTCCTCGCCCTTAGGTTGGAGAGAGTCTGTGGCATCAGAGACGCCACAGCACCTGGGTCCAGATGCTGCCCAAGGCCGGTGGCAGGTGGATGCCCAGTGGCTCCCTGGGGCCCCTTACCCCACATCAGTCCCAGGCGTCTTTGCCCAAGTGTGGCTCGGACCTGGGGACTTGATTCTAAAGAGCAGAAGGTGGTTGAAGTTTCATGATGTGGATTCCAAGGCGCAACTGGGAAGGGCTCCTTGATCTTGGTCTCTACCATCTCAGCTCCCAGCCTCCAAGGAGGCAGGCTGCTTCCAGGAAGACGGCGTCAAGGGACAGAGGGGGCTTCTGCCTGGCAGCCACGTGCCACTGAACCTTCAGATGAGCCTGCAGCCCAGCCGAGGCCGCGAAGGGGCCATTGGGAGACCTGAGGCAGGGGAGGCGGGGAGCTCAGATCCCAACCTGAAGGAGCCTGAGATCCATGCAACTGCTTCCCTGGGTGGTTTGTTATGCGGCCTGGATCACCAGCACTGTGAACTGCTGGCCATGCATGGACGCCTCCAGATCTGCAGCTCCCTGTCATGTTGGGGGATGTCTGTTCCCGCCAGGGCTGCCACCATAATCTAGTCACCTTTGCCACTGGATCAAGAGGCGGTTCCCCAAAACAGACAGAGGCTCTCACCATGTACACAAGCAGCTCCAAGATGCCAGACACCTCGTGGGAGATGCCCGGGTCTGCTGTCCGGGAGCTCAGCCGACGGGTCTTCCCGGCCCCACCCCAGTCCCCATGACAGGGTGGCGCCCGGGGCCGGGCAGGCAGGGATTTCATATAAACCATTTGCACGGGGTCTTTGCTTCCCTGGAATCCCTTGGTTGCCAGCCGGGGCCAGTCTTGCCCACAAAGTGTGGCTTGTGCCAATGTAGGTGCCCTGGGGAGGGAAGCCAAGGTGTATAGGGACACCATGCCAGGAAGTAGGAAGATGGCTGGAGGAGTCCTGGTGCCCTGGGCAGCTGGCCCTGACCCTGCATGTTCGGGTGGTGGTGGAGCAGGGCGGGGGCTGGGGTATGAGTCCTCCGGCTCCTTTCCCTCACCACCGACTCCGGAGGAACCCACCCTGCCACTTCGAGCCCGCGCCAGGCATGCTTTGCTAGAGCAGAAGCCCTGGGCGGGGGGCCGCAGGTGCTTGTTCTGGATGCTGTCAGGGTGCCCGGGATGGGGGCAGAGGTCCACGAGGAGGGGCACCATCCACATCTGAACCCTGTGGACACCATGACCAGAACATCCTCCTGGGTATGTCCATCCCTCCTGCAGCTCAGCCCCTGTCGGAGTCTCCAGGTCACCTGGGATAGGTGTGGGAGGCCACCCTGCAGCACCTGGCCTCTGCCTGGCCTTGGCCTTAACCTGGTGCTGGCCTCCTCCTGGCCCTGGCCTCTGCCTAGCCCTGGCCTCCTCCTGGCCTTGACCACAGCCTGGCTCTGATCTCTTACTGGCCCTGGCCTCCTCCTGGCCTTGGCCTCCACCTGGCCTTGGTCTCCACCTGGTCCTGGCCTCCTCCTGGCCTTGGCCTCCACACCCCGGGGCTCTCTTGGAGTCCTGCCACCTGTCCCCGTCTGGCCCTCCTCCTCCTCCCTGCCCTTATTGTCTTGGTCCCCTGCCTTGCACCTCTCACATGGAGTTCCCCCGGCCCCCAGCAGCCCCTCCAGGATGCCCTCCGGGATGCCCTCCCAGTCTTCATCCAGCCCTGGACTCCCGAGTTCCAAGGTCTCTGGGCTTCAAGTCCCACGGTGGGTGCTCTGCGGCCAGTGCTCTTTGGCCCTGGTCTCTGTGAGCTGCCCTCTCAGGCCCTGCCAGGGATGAGCTCCTTCCTTCCAGAACCCTCCCCAAGGCACATGGCACTGCGAGGCCTGGGCCCAAGAAGGCCTGTTGGAAACGGCCCTGCTCACAACTCATCTCCAGCTGGAGGACAGTGGAACTGTCTAGAAGGCCCTGACTGGACAAAGAGCTGCTCCTGCTTCCCAGTGCGTGGAGGGCTCTGGGTGGCCCCAGGGAAGCACAGAAGAGCCCAAGGGCCCTGGCTCTGCCACAGCCTCCTTCTGCCTGTCTGTTCCCCGCCACAGGCCGACAGGTGGGCCCAAAGTTTCCCCGGCATGTGCCCAGCATGGTGCCCCCTCTGTGTCCTCTGGCTGGGAAACCCCCCCAGGAGAAGCTTAAAATGACCCCATAGTGTTCTTCTCGCACCGTGACTTGGGCAGGGCCAGCTGCACAGCCTGTCTGCTCACTGGGCACCAGAGGCTGGGCTTGGAATCATGGGAAGGTGGTCGGCCCACGTCTGGTGGTCAGTGTTGGCCTCCAGCTGGGGCCACATCTGGGCTGTCAGCTGGACAGCCTCCTCACAAGGCATGGGCTTCCTCACAGCATGGTGGCCTTCTTCCAAGGTCCCATGTCCCTAGAGGGAGAGGGAGAGCTGGTGGACATGGGGTGCCCTCTGCCCACCCGGCCTTAAAGGCCATGCAGAATCCCCTTCCTCCACATCCTCCCCACTCCGGCAGAGGCGAGAGGCTGTCCATCATCACAGAGGCTACGGGCTCTGTCTTTACTCAGGAGCAACCTCAGAGTGTGAGGACACACAGCCTCTGCTTTGTGAGGAGGGAGATGGGGGTGGGAGGAGTCTTGGACTGAGTGATCAGGGAGGGTCTTCCAAGGAGGCTTGAGGAGTGAGAAGGAGCCAGCAGGGGAAGGACGTTCCAGCAAAGTTTAGCCTGTGCAAAGGCCCTGAGGTCTGAAGTGACCCTGTGGCTGGAACAGCGTGAGTCAGATTGGGGCCCTGTCTCAAAGGCCCCGGTCAGAGATTGGACTTGAGTCTACAGGTGAGAACAAGATCCAGCTTAAGATCACCTTATTTGACCCCCAAGAACTGGTGTGGAGTTGAGGAAAATGTCCACATGGTACATTTTCAGAACCGTGATCCCTTTCCTCTCTTCCTTTTGGCCTCTCATCCTGACAGATCCTCACCTGGGCCCTGAACTCAGCATCCCCCTCCATCTCTCCCGACCCCTGCGGCTCCTCATCCACCCTGCCAGGCCGCCTGCTGTGGTTTCTGACTCTGTTCCCTGAGTGAGAGGCCCCTATCCCCTCAGCACCCGTCACCCACACGCCTAACCCACCCATGGCTCCCGGGGCACCCAGTTCATCTGATCTCCATACACAAACCCCCAACAGAGCCATTGTGGCAATGGTGCCCGCCCATCATCTATGGTGTCCCTGGGTGTGCCCAGGTCTGTGCCCAGGATTCATGGCAATCGTGTCACCTTGGTGACAGTTTAACCAGGTCTTGGGAATCAGGGGCATCACCTGCACACCTGCTCCTAGGGCCACCGGGGAGCTGACATCCATGATGGTCCCCTGGGGTGTGACCCACCGGGTGGGTCTCGGTAGGGTGGGGTCTGGGGAGGAGCCAGCCCAGGCCGGGTGGTGTCCAGACATGGAGGAGGGAAGGAGGCAAGGAGGTGCTCCTGCCCCCCAGGCTGCCTCTGGGGATGCACCCTGGCCTTCGTGCCCCTCCCTTTCTGGTGTCCAAGGATATATACGAGGGTGGCAGGGACAGCCAGGCAGGGCCAAGTCAAGAGTGGGGCCTATGCCACCAGGCAGGGATGAGCACAAGAGCCTGAGACCAGGCGCATCCAGACCCCAAACCCACCACAGAGCCAAGTGAGCTCAGAAGGCCCTGTCCCCAGAGGTCAGTGTCTTCCCCTGTGGAGCAGAGAGAACTGTGTCTGCCCTCAAAAGATTTGTGCAATAGTAGAAATTGCATTAGTCCATGTCCTCGGCAGGAGTTTCCTATAGTCTCTGTAACAAATCCTGCAACCCTGCTGCTCAAAACAACATGGACTTATTCTCTTACAGTTCTGGAGGTCAGAGAGCTTTTGTGGGTCTTGCAGGTTGAAACTTCAGAATCTCCATCCATCCTTCTCACATGCCCATATTCCCATTTACCTAACTACCTACCTACACAATAGTCCTTGCTCTGTGTCTTATTCAGTCCTGGCCTGGCCTGTAATAGTTACACTGCCAATGTTTGAACATCAGATGATGCAGGTGACCAGACTAAGAGAGAGGGAGGAACACATATGTTCTGGAATGATCTCTGAATCTGAGAACAAGGCAGGCAGCCAACTGACAATTGTGCCTTTACTCTACACTGTTACTCTTTGCAGACATTGCTAATCGATCACAGGACAACATCCAGTGGACTGGACCTTATCTCAACATAGGGTGATCGTATCATTGACAATGAACAGTGGGACACCTTCAAGAATGCCAAGGGACGTGGCTAATAAGTTTGTCTGAATCAGTTACAAACAGAGATGACCTGAGAGGACCAGCTGCCTGGACATTACACATCAACATCTACTCCACCCCGTGTTACGGGCAGCCATTACCAATTGCCCACAGATGGCCACACGAGAGCCACAGGATTTACTTCCCAGGTGTGGCCAGGTGTGGCTGCGAGGGACAACTTGCCCTCTAAGGACAGGCCACCTCTTCTTTCCGGGATGGAGTTCTGCTGAGATTGGTCCGAGAAGTGTGGGGGCGACCCAGCCCTGCAGGGAGTGACCTGCCCTTGGTTCTGTATTCCTGAGTCTCTATGTTGGATGTTTCCTGAGGAGGTCTGCAGGCCTTTCGTCTCACAGGACATCCTCAGGAGGGGACTGTGCATGCCTCTGTCCCTGAACCCTGAGTTTGGCAGTCCTTGCTGGTCCCTTGAAGGACAGGCAGGTGCTCCTCACCACGCCATGGGGGATGAGCTTGGGATGGAGTGATTTCCAGAAGGGCTCCCACTCAGGGTGGCAGGCATCCTGGGTTTGACCTCACATTCTGATCCCTCACTCTAACCCTGATCTCTGGGCTCCTGCCTCCTTCTTCTTTTTAACCCTATCTGAACCATCTGGGAAATAGATATAAAGAAGACTGATTTTATGAGTCAAGATAGCTTTCTGTGCCTGGAAGGTGCTAAGGGGCTAGAATAAAGACTCAAAAGCCCAATTCTAGCATGAAGGAATCAAAATGAACATTTATCCATCTCCTACTGTATGCCAGGGTGGTTCTGCACTGACTTAAGTCAAATGCCTCATTTGGGTACTGGGGATGGAATGCAGGGGCACTCGACCACTGAGCCACCTCTCCAGCCCTATTTTGTAATTTATTCAGCTCACTGAGCTGCTTAGGGCCTCACTTTTGCCAAGGCTGGCTTTGAACTCACAATCCTCCTGCTTTAATCTCCCGAAAAACTGGGATGACAGGTATGTGCCATCGCACCTGGCACAAACTGCTTCTTATATTCCCCAGCTCCTAGTAGGTGGGACCTCTGCCCATTGCATAGATGGGGAGACACACTCAGAGGGCACCGGATTTCCCGTGGCAGGCCGGGGCAGCAGGGCGTGAACCTGGGCCTGGCCAGGGGCAGGACTGTGTCCCATCACCTGCAGCTTCCCGGAGCTGCTCCCATTTAGCCTTTTTCCAAAGTCCGCTGAGTCTCCAGATGAGATGCCTTATAAATACATAGGACACAGAAGAAGGAGTGCATCAGGGGCTGAGGACAGAGGTGGCAATTCATGAGCCTGCCTGACGTCCCCGGTCTCTGCTGTGTCCTGAGCACGGCCACATTACTGACCTGATTCTCATGGAGACAATCATTTTACAGATGGGGAAACTGAGGTTCAGAAAGCGGGGGTAACAGAGCAAGGAGAGGGTCAAGCCGGGACTCAGCCTCCCTCCCACACTGGTGTTCTTCCTGGTTTGCCTCGGTGGGGACAAAGCCTAGGTAGGACAAGGCAGCACTACTCACCATACAGATGTGGAGCAGGGCTGGGAGAGGAATGAAGTCTTCCGCCTCCCCTGTCATGCCCAGGGCTGTCTGCAAGGGGCCTGTGGCAGCCGGGTCCCCTCAGAGGCTACCCTTGGTTCCGGTGCCACCTCTGGACTGGGGCACACTGACCCCACTCAGGCCTTCTCCCCACTTCCCGTGGGAGCTCAGTGGACAGCAGGCTCTGTGGACAGCAGGTGCCAGCTCAGAGCCACTGCCTCTCCTGCCAGTCAGACCAGGGCCTGGCATTTAAATAAAGTCATTGTGACCAGGAAATTCTAGTAACAAGGGTGACCTGGCCGGTGAGCCTGGAGCATTCAACTGGCTGTCAGGGTCTCTGTGGTCCATGCTTCTGAGTGCAAGCAATGGAGCCTCAGTCCCAGGAGTCAGGTCCCAGGCGGGTCTGGAACAGGCTGGTGGTGCTTCCTTTTCCACCCTGGGCTTCCAGTCTGGTGGTGGCCTGGTCTCTCAGGGGCCTGGTCTCCCGCCAACAGCCCTTCCTTGACCTTGGACTCTGCATGAAAGCCGCACTTGGCAGGGTGGGCAGAGGGCACAGGGTGAGAGCTGTCACTTAGAACGAGCCTGACTATGTGCCCGGCACCATCAGCATGGTCTGAATCTGTGGGTGGGCCCGAGGGTCCCCAGGTTGCAGACGAGGAAATGAAAGCTTCCTGGATGAGGAGACCCCTGCCCTGCCCCCAGCCCAGGCCCCCCACTGGAGAGGACGGGCACCCCAGGCCTCAGCCTGCACCTCAAGTGCTCTGCCAGGTGCTGGGCTGCCCCCGCGTGGAGCCTCCTGGAGACCAAACCCCGGTGCTCCTTGGCCGTGCTCCCCATGGCCGTGGCAGCTCTGTAGCTCCAAAAGCCAGCAGCCAGATGTTCAGTGTCCAAACAGAAGGCCTCAGCTGTGGCCCTGGAGGCTGAAGTCCTCCTTGCTGATCCTCCATGTCTGGGGGGTTCAGCCCGGGATGGAGCATATGGTGGGAAGTCACCTGTGTAGGACCGAGAGCTTGCAGGAGCATTCTGTGTCCATCCTCTTGGGAAGGGGGCTTGCAACCAACCCTGCTCTGAAGCCCCCCATACTCACCCATGTTGGGGTCACCTTGGACTGGCTTTCCTAGACTAAGAGGAGGGTTAAGCTCACTGGCTGTGTGACTGGGGTAGGTTGCTTACCCTCTCTGGACCTCACTGCCTTACCTGTAAAGAGCTTATGTCAGCTGGGTCATCTCCCATGCTTGGAGGGGCTCTGAGGAGCCAGGATGCCAGCCCAGGAAGACCACTTGCCCTCCCCGCCACCACCTTTCATGAGGCGGCCCCTCCCCCGCCAACACGCTGCGGGTCCCTGTCTGTAAAACAGGTCTCACTACAGGCCCATCAGGGGTCATGCTGCCTATGGCAGGCAGCCCTCCCAGGGTCACCACTGGACAGGTAGCTGCTATTGTCAGTGTGTATTCCCAGCGTCACAGGGCCCTGCCTTCCCAAGGCATGCCACAGACTCAGCTGATGGGAGCCACCAGGTGGGTCAGCAAGTCCCAGCTGCTGTGACCTCAGCTTCCTCCTCTGCAGCGAATCCTGTGGGATTCTGGGAGAAGGGGGAGGACCAGGATAGCAATCCACAGTGGCCCACAGCCCTGCCTCTCACTTCCTCCCCCTCCTCTAACCACTCCACACCCAGCAGTGCCCAGACACCTGGGAAGAGGGACACAGATACCAGTTGTGTCCCCTCCAGGGCTGGGCTGCCCCCAGGGGCCTTCTGAGGACAGGGCTTAGTGACCTATCTGAAAGCTTCTGGGTCAGGACAGAGGGTCACCAGGTCAAGGCCCCTTGCCAAGGCCATGCTTCACCTGCCACATCAGGCTTCACCTTGGGAAACCTGAGCCCCAAGTCTGAGCTCAGTATAGGCCTGTCCTCTCCCCGGACCTCTGTTCCCAGGTCTGTGGAACTGGGAGACTGGATCCCATTTTCTCTGGGGTCCCCAGGGATCCTGGACCTCGAGGAGGGGCTCAGGGAGTCTGCTGGCACGGGAGGGTGGCATCCGAGTTGGGGGGAGGGTGAGGTGGCAGGTGGTGGCTTGGACAGGGCCGAGGGTGACACCTCTCCCCTCTAAGCCTTGCCCTGACTGCTCTGACATGCAGGTGAACTTGAAGGTGAACTTGAAATGTCCCCAAGTCATGAACTGGGGCCCAAAGTCCAGTTCAGTTCCATCCCAACCCAGTCCCCTGTGGGGCTCTCTAGCCAGTTCCTGGGCTCCCCCATGAGTTCTGGGCCAGGGTGGCCCTGGCCAGGTCTTCTTGTGGGGGATTTGTCTGTGGGGTTTTAAGTCCATCATTTCCCAAAAGGGGGCGTGTCCAGGAGACACCTGGAGTTGGTGTTCATGCACAGCACGGTAATCAGCATGCCGGCTGCCTAGGTCACAGGGCCCTGTGCAAACAGGCCGCCTGAGTTCCCATTCAAACATCCTTTAGGTGGGTCTCAAGCCTGAGGTCAGGGACTCTCCCATGAGGCACTGCTGAGTCCGGGCCCAGCACATCTGCACAGGTCACAGGCCCTGAAGGCTGTCCTGAGGTTCTGCATGATGCTGCTGGTCCCCGAGCATGCTTCGAGGAGGTGGCAACTGTGGGACCCAGACCCCAGCATGCTGCGTGAGCTTGGACAGCGACCTTGGCCTCCCCAGGACTCAGTCTCCCCAGCGGGAAGGTGAGAGGGTCAGCTGCAATCTCCTCTAAGTCACCTGCCCGCTGGAACCCTGCTCCCCTCGAAGCCCCACTGTGACCTGCTTCCTCCAAACCTCCAGCCGGGATCAGATTGCCAAGGTGACCTCCTGTGTCCAGCCCAGCTGGAAATGATTTTTGAACAAAGCCCACGTTCCTTGAGAGCTGATCGATTTCCTGAGTTCCCAAGTCCACCACCATGCTGCCATTTCCCAGCCAGTGCCGGGAAAGAAGCAGAGGCCAGACCCAGCAAGCAGGTAGGTGCGCAGTTGGCCAGGGTTTCCCATCAGCGGCCCCTGTCTGCTTGGGCCTCCCCATGTCCAGACGTCAGGGGCTCCTGCAGGGAAGGAGGGCACAGGAGAGGCACTGCTGGGGCACTGGGGAGGAATGAAACAGAAGTCAGACCCCCAGTGGGACTGGCTGACTTTAATCCCATAATGGAATCCCTGGGGATGGGGGAAATGGTGGCTTCCAGCTGTGTAATGCAGCTTTTAGAACCTTTAGCAAGTGGGTGTGCTGGGAACAGGGGCAGGGGACCCAGGGTGGGAACATTAAGATTCTGTTCCTGCAGGTTTCTGGGCCCAAGCTTGCCATATGAGCATCGATCTGTTCCAGCATTTGACTTTCAACTATGACAAAACTGTGGGCAAATTAATTGTTTTCCAGGATATTAAGCATCAGAGTCCATTCATCCTTTCTGAGGGAGATGCTTACAGAATACTAATGGGGAGGGTTCTGGGCTGCCCTGGGTGATTTTCCTGTCACCAGGGCCCCACCAGGTCCCTGCTGTCTATCTCCCCCTGGCTGGGGGTGCCCAGGGCCAAGTCGCCCCCTAACCATTTGCCTGTTACCTTGGTTTGCCATTAGGGACCCAGGACAGAGGGGAACAGGTGGACCCAACCTGAGACCTCCCCCTGCCCCCACCTGGGTGTCTTCTTCCCAGAAAGCTGCGAGATAGTATAAGCAAATTCCAATATCTGCATGCAGGCATGCCACGGAGGAACACGGGAGATAATTACCAAATTATTCAGTTCGAGTTGGATTTCCTGAATCCCAGCCCTTAAAAGACACAGAAAAACCAGGGCAGGAAAGAATCAAGCAAGCTCTGATTACCCACGTTCCCGGGCAACTAAGGACAAAACAGGAGGAAACCTGGGGGTGGAGTGCAGGACACAAAGCGGAAGGCAGGACTTCACAGCTCTGGGCTGCCACCCTTGTCCAGATGTCCTTGGGCAAGTCATTTCCCCGGTCTGCAGAGGGGAGGGCAGGGACAGGTGTGACGTCCTTTGAAATGCCGGTGGGGCATGGTGGTGTGGGGTGCTCTGAGCTCAAGGCTGACCAGAGCAGCACAGCAGGGTTCCCCCTCCTGGGGTCCCAGGAGCTTTCCAGGAGCGTGAGGACCCTGGGACTTTCTCTTGCCCTGCAGATCTTCCTCCTGTGGTCTTCTGTGGGGTGTCCCTCTATGGTAATCAGGGGAGGCCCAGGGAGGCTGGTCGGGGAGGCTCAGGGAGACGATTATCCATTCTACAGGTTGCAGCTCAGAGTCCTGAGAACCAAGGGACAATCCTGAGCTCTGGGAGACAGGCTGAGCTCGGTACTACTCTTGTGCAGGGACAGATACCTTTCCCCCGGTAGATACCTTTCCTGATCAGGTGAGTCTTAGTACCAGGCCTCACCTGGCAGGCAGCTCAGAACCCCGTGGAACAGGGTGTGGTTCTTGCCTCTCATGGTCCTGGAGCACCCTGAATGCAGGGAATTCACTGGTGGGGCCTCACCCCAACTTAGCGAATCCCAGATCTACCACAAAAGGAAGCTAAAATGACCTCCGCTGCCACAGCCACCATCACCCCCACCTGTTATGGAACTCTTAGATGTGAGAACTTCCCATGGAATTTCCAACCTACTGACCTTTTACAACCACTGTATGAGTTGGGTCCTATTCTAATCTCTGCCCTTTGAGATGAGGAAATGGAGACTCAGAGAGGCTAATCCACTTGGCCAAGGTCACACAGCAAGTCTTTTGCTGTGCTGAGATGTAGACCTACATCTCTCTGGCTTCAAAGTTCACTGGCTATACTATATGTGTAGCTTTTTAGTCCCTCTTTCCCCTGCCCTCAGGGAAAGGGGAGACTTCCTCACCCCCTGCTCTACTGCCTCTCTCCACTGCCTACTCATTTCTCCCAAGATGCCTTCTTGGACAGCAGGAGGTAGGGAGAAAATTGAGCCTGCTACTTGGTAACTGCATGGATATTTATGCACATATAAACACCACACATGCCTTCTGCATGATTTGGAGCTAAATGCAGTGTTACTTATTTAATGCACATGTAACACTAGAGAATATTACACCTATTAGAACTCGCAGACAATTAACACTCCGGGCCACCGCCATGTCCCATAGGCACAGGCTTGGAATCATTTCTGCACAGAGCCGACTGCCCCGGGAAGACGCCCCCACCCACAGCCTGTCCACCACCCACCTCTTGGCCTGGGGCTTCTTTCTCCTTTTTTACCTTTGCTATATTTAATCCCCAGTACCTCTTCTCTATTTAATCTGGCAATTTGGCACCCTTGCTTGGGAAAATTATTATAAATAAAACACCATATTATACATCAGATGATGTAAAGAAATTTCTGTTTTGGTGGCATTTTGCACAAAAGAACTCTCTAATCTCTGTGCGGCCGAGGCTGCTGGGTCATTAAACATTTTAAATTTCTTGCTTCTTCTCACATTTCTTGTTTTAATGCTCATAAATGAAAGAAAAGTCACCTCTTCCAGGAAGCGCCCCCAGATTGCTCCAGCCTATTCTAATGCTTTTCTCTGTGGATTGGATATAGGAGGAGCTAGTTGTCACCCCTTTGGGGCATCCCAGGCCTTAGAGATGAGAGAAAAGATCCAGAGATTTTTTTTTAAACTTGCTCTGCTCTTTGGAGCTGCTGAGGATGAAATAAGATTTGTGTGTTGTGCAAACCTGCAGCTGAGTCTCCACTGCACATCCATCTTTCCATCTGTCAAATGGCCATGTGACGTCTTTAGTGATGGCTTGTCCATCCTCACATGCCAAGGCACCCGGCTCGCACAGGGTCCTGTAGTAAATGGCATAACACCTGGAATAGTCCATAAATTAGGCACTTCCTACCATTGCAGAAATAGTTGTTGAGCACCTACTGTATACGATGATGACTAAGATGGGCGCCAAACCTGCTTCCACAGGCTTCCACTGTAATAAGGCTGATGGTGATAAACCCACAGGAAGATGGAGGATCCTGGCTTTTGCTTCCTGTTAGGAAAGGAGTTTCTGGTCGACAGGGTGGTGATGGGTGGGTGCTTTCCTAGGGTGGTGAAGAGGGGCTTCCCCAGGAGGTGCCTTAGGAGCAGGGACATGAACACAGTGCAGAGTGGACCTCAGGGAGGAGGAGGCTGACCCTCCTGGGGTCGGTGTCCTGCCCCTCGCCACCTGTCCATCACCATCCCACGAGCCCACTGGGGGGCTGCAGGGGCGTGTTCTGAAGTGGGACAGGAGGAGCGCTGGGAATGGACATCTCTGCCCCAACAGAAATAAGTCCTCAGCCAATGACCGACCAGTGCCAGGTATCAATGCCCAGCTCCCTCGCTGACCCCCGGGTGATGACATTGAAAGGGGCGTTCTGCAGGATCCCCTGCTTGCCTGAGCCCAAACCTGCCACTTAGTGCAGCCAAACTTCACTGCTGACCCTTTTGAGAGCCCTTCCTTGGTCTCTGCTCCTGCTTCCTGGACTCCATCCCAGATCAGCAGGTCCAGGGGTGCTTATCTGGGGCTCAGCTGCTGGCCCAGCAGGTTAGCGAGTGGTTGATCTCCCTGGACCCCTGACTAGGGTTCCCTGAGATTCCTCCAGACTCCTCCCCAAGTCCCCAGTGGCCCCTGGACCCTATGCCCTCAGGCTAGGGGGACGAGCAGGGTCCCCAGGGCTGGCCTTCGGATCCACCCCCACCACTGTTTCCAAAAGGGATTAAATAAATACGTCCAGCGGGAGGGGGAGCCCGCCTTCACTGCCCACTGGTGGGAAATTAAAGAATGCTCCTTTCTGCTGCTGTGAGCCGGAACAAGCCTGGCGGAGTGCGGGGCGGGCGGGCGGCTGCGGCGATTGGCAGCTCATTGCAGCCCTAAATCAAGAAACTGATGAAATTTCTAATAGCAGGAGTGCAAGTTCCCCTCTTGAAAGGCAGCTCATTCCAAGGATATCCTTGTGCCAAGGATATTAAGCCCAGAGGACCAGTGGCTGTGGCCAGGCTGGACCCAGGCCAGAAGCCAGCTGGGCCGGGGAGATGCAGGTCCTTCCCCAGCTGCAGCCCTGGCTCTTCTTGAAATGGTCCCGGGTGGAGCTCTGGGACATGCCTAGTCTGGACTTGATGGGTGTGAGTTTGTGACATGGGGCCATAGATTTCCACAGCAGGGGTTTTTTCATTTTTGTTCCCCAGTTGGGCAAAACAAGGCTTAGAGGTGTTAAGTGCTCTGCTGAAGGTTGCACAGCAGGGACACGGTCTCTTTGTATGAGCAGATAGGGAAGAGGATTCAGTCAGGTCTGATTCCATGTTGCACAGCTCTAAAAGGGATTCAAACCTTGCCACACAGGGCCTGGAACCACTTCTCAGTGTGACCAGGCCCTGTCTCTCTGTTCTGCTTCCTAGGCCACTCCTCAAAGAAATGAGCCAGCTCTGCACTTCTTTCCAGATGCCCACAGGCCATGGAAGAGAGGAAATATGTCTGCAAACAACCCTCAGGAGCCTGTCATATCAGCCCAAAGCCAGCTGAATGCTGAGATCTTGAACACCAGACTTCCTGAGATCCACTTGTTTCTACTACATTGACTGTGTGACCTGGGGTGAGTTACCTATCTTCTCTGTCTTCAGCTTCCTCACCTATAGAATGGAAATAAAAAGAGCACCTGCCTCCTAGTGTCAAAATGAGGATCATAGAAAATGATTCATGTTGAGGACACAGCACACATTGGGCCCATAGAATGAAGGCTGCCCTTTCTTACTGGCAAACCAGTCTCCCTCCCTCCCTTCCTTTCTTCTATCTGTACATCCAACTTTCCATCCATTCATTCACCCATCCACCCACCCATCCATCCACCCACCCATCCATCCATACACCCACCCATCCTCCCACCCATCCACCTATCCATCCACCCACCC
The DNA here is from genome assembly GCF_902686445.1 of Sciurus carolinensis. Taxonomy (NCBI): domain Eukaryota; kingdom Metazoa; phylum Chordata; class Mammalia; order Rodentia; family Sciuridae; genus Sciurus; species Sciurus carolinensis. Next base: position 574,423 of record NW_025920174.1, on the reverse strand, counting down.
ACACATCCACCCACCCACCCATCCATCCACCCACCCATCCATACATACACCCACCCATCCTCCCACCCATCCACCTATCCATCCACCCACCCACACATCCACCCACCCACCCACCCATCCACCCATCTATTCACCATCCATCCACCCATCCACCCACACATCCCATTCATCCATTCATCCATTCATGCAGTCACATTTCCAATCATCTTTCCATCCATCTGTCCCATCCATCCACCTATCCATGCATTTTCTGCTGTGGCCACAGGGTCTGGCACAGGGTCAGTAACTCTATATTTAATTTCCTATAATCAGAAGTGTGACTATCGTGCTGAGTGCTCTGGGTACTGGAAACCTGGCTGGTACAGGTCTCTCCCAGAACCAATTGTCTCAAAGGCCTCAGGAAAATAGTGAATGGGGCTTCACAGAAATAGCAGGTGTCAAAAAAGGACCATAGAGGGGGGGATTTGAGGCTACATGAGTGACATCTGGTGTTCCTGCTTCAGAGAGGACCTCTCTGAGGCAGTGTCCTCACCCCGGGGAAGCAGAGGCTGTTAGGCTGAGGAGATCTGGGAGGGCAGAGGCCCTGAAGCAGACGGGGACAATGAGGGTGGGTCCTGGGGCACCCTGTGGCCCAGGCACTAGGGCGGGTCAGTACACTAGGGATATATGAGAGGAAGTACTTGGGGTCGGATTTTGCAGATGAGCAAACTGAGCCCAGAGATAACCCCACAAGCAGAGCCAGGGTGGAGCTGGGGTGCTGCCTTCTAGTCCAGGATCTTCCTAGTGGGAGATGGTGCAGCTGGAGCTGAGTGGCAGGTTTGTCTTAGCTCAGAGGGTTCCTCTACAGTGCCACAGTGAGGTCTGGTGACGTGGAAGAAGCCAATACCGGTGGGTTCATTTGCAGCTTGAGGCAAGGAGCCGGATTTGAACCCAGGGCCAGGTGCTGGCGCCTGGGCAGGGTGTTGGGCTGGCCCGCTGGGATGCAAGTTGGAATTGGGATGAAGTGAGAGCCAGGAGCCAGCCAGCTAGGTCCTCCAGGCCCGTGTGAGTGCCCTCAGCCTTGGCTGCTCCTCTGAGGACAGATGCTTGGCTCTTTCTTCCTGTCCCTGTTGTCTCTGGACTCTGGTTCTGTTCCAGAGTGGGACCACGCGGACCTTTTGTGCAAATTGCAAAGCCCCTTTCTTTGTGATCTGATTGCTTTTTCTGCTTTGGAATCCAAAAATCTGACAGGAAACTTGGTGCCTGCCTGGGGTTGGAGGAGTTCCTTTTGCTCTCCTTGTGGAAGCCATTAGGGGCTGTGGCTGGGCCGGCTGGCGTGTGCATCTCAGCTGGCTCCCTCTCCACACCCGCCCGCGAAAGTGTGTCCAGTTGTCAGCCCAGAGCCCGGCCGGATGTAATGCAAACCTGGCCTCTGGGAGGAGGACCGCTGCCTTGGGGCACCCTCGCCCACCAGCTCTGTGGCCAGGGCAGGGCCTGCCGCCCTGGGGGGGCTCCTGGGGCTCAGGCAGAGGGGGCCTGGGTGGGCAGCAGGGGGGCTTCCTGCAGGCCTTGCCTCTGGGGACTGGCAGGTGTGAGGCAGGTTGACCAAGCTGCCCTGGGGGGCGTGGAGGAGAGGGCCCCTGAGGTGGGAATGTGGGGTGCCGGAGGGTGCAGGAAAGGTACAGGGGAGAAGAGGGTGAGAAATGGAGAAAGGCAGAAAAGGAGGGTGGAGAGGAGGGGGAGGGAGAGGAAGGAGGAGGGGGAGGAAGAGGGAGAAAAAAGATTTTTTAACAGAGAGAGAAGCAGAGAAGAGAAAGTTAGGGGGAAGGAGACACCTGGATGGATCCTGAGACGATTTTCTGGAAGTCTGATGGAGGCAGCTGGGATCCTCCCTCAGGCAAGTGGCTAGAAACCCTTCCCGGCCATGTGACCTTGGGCAAGTCCAGGCCCTGCTGGTCCTGGTCAGTCTCCCTGTCTGTCTGGAGCCTGCTGCAGGGTGGTGCCTGGGAGTTCTCTCCAGGGAACACTGGGGGGTGGGAGCCCGGCGGCTGGCGAGGACCCTGTGCCTGGGGATCGAGGTGCATGGCTTGTCTCTGTGGATCCGGACGATCTTGTGTCCTGGCCCCGCGAGGGCCTCACTAGTGCTCTGGGCAGGTGCTGGGCTTCCCTATGCTGGTGGTCGCTGTGTCTAGAAGCTAGGGACTGGCCGCCTCTGAGGACCACGGAATGGTGTGTGTGTCCACACCAGCCTGTGGGACACTTCTATCCCGGGAGACTGTCCCAGGAGTCTGGCTGGACATCCCTCCTGGAGAGTTCCTCCAGAGCTTCAGGTCACCAGTGACTCTGGTTAATGCCGGTGGACCAGGGGACAGTGAGGCAGTGGGACAGATGGAGCCCTGTGACCACCCCAGCTTCTTCTGGGCCCTGACCTGGGTGTGGCCACAGCCCAGGCCACCCCGCAGCTATCAGGACCCTGGGCTGAGAGGGAGGCCTTGGCCCCACCCCTGCTGTCCCTCCCCAGGGTCCTGCTGGGACTGCCTCTGGCTGTTTGCTCTGGAAGAGCAGGGTCACACCTGATGGCTCGTCTTGTCACCAGCGCCCAGTACACAGCGGGTGACAACAGCCAGTGCCTTCCTGCTGTCTACTCCTCTCTCCCCTGAGCACCCGGGATGTCCATGTCCACGTGGCCCTGCAGATGGAGGACGCTGTCTCCTCCAGCCGTGGGCCTCAGTGGCTCCATCTGTAGGGGTTCCTGAGAGCATGTGTGACTCTGCTACAGAGGACCCGTAACCCCACTGGCATGGTGGCCTAGGAGGAGGACCCCATGGGGGTCAGTGGGGCTTCTTCCAGCCACTCAGGAGCGCTGGGCCTGGAGCCCTGAGCTCGGACAGTCCACTGAGTCAACAACAGGTGGGCTGGCCTCAGGCTTCCCACCGCTGACCTGGGGAGCCCAGCTACTGTCCTGTGTTGGGCTCCCTCTGACCCTCGCTGGGTCACAGGAGCAGGTCATGTCCTCGCTGGCCTCAGTGGCCCTCCCTCTCCCCCACTCACTGTGGGCAGAAGTCAAAGTGGGGAGGGGCCTGCCTGGCCGCAGGGCTGAGCTTCCTCTGTGGTCATAGCCTGGCCCCAGGACACGGTCAGGGCAACTGCTGGGATGAACCAGACCCTGAGGGTCACAGAGGCAGAAGATGGTGGGAGCCAGGGAGGGAAGATGGTGTCTGAAGATCTGAGTCCGCCCGGCCCCAGGTCACCTCCTGTCTGCACCCAGGTCCTCAGGCTCAGGTGACCTCTTGGTCCCTCAACGTCCCCTGCACAGTGGGGACAGGCAGGCTCAGTGTTTGCATCCTGCTGGGAACTCCCACATCCCAACCGTGGAGACAAGGACCTGGGATTTTGAATCAGTCCTATGTGTCCCCAGGGATCCACAGGCTTCCCCTGGAGGTCAAAGCTCAACATTCCAAGCCAAACATTCTCTGGGTTCTAGGAAAAGGTGAATTATGTCCTGCAGATAAGACCATATTCGCTGGCTGCTGAACCCTGTCCAAGGGCAGCTGGCAACTTCCTGAAAATGGTGTCACTTTCAATCCCTCATGAAGGAGGGTTACAGAAACCACCAAGTGGGAAAAGGCAGGGAAGGGCATTGTTGACAGTGGGAACAGAATATGCAGAGGTGCAAAGTCATAAAACAGGCTGGCGTTGACCCAGTGGTAGTTCCCTGGGCTGGAGTGAGGGATCCTTAAGGGAGTCAGTAGGATCATGGGTTTGGGGAAGGAAGCCCGACTGGAGTGTGTTTCTGGCTGGTGGTGATTCATTTTAATCACTTTTAGAAATTGTGTTTGTCCTAGGATCTGGTTGGATAATTCACTGACGACCACCGGTGAGTTCTAAACTTGTCTGGAATTGGGTATACTGGTTCAGAAGCTGGTGTCCATGGCAGTAATCCAAGCCTGAGAGCCTGGTGGGCAGGGAGGAGGAGTCCAAGTTCAGAGATGTATAGGAATGGAATTTGTAGCACAGCATCTGGTGACCTGTGGGAAGGGTGAAGGAGAGGGAGACAGTGAGTGCAAGGCCCAGACTTCTGGCTTAGGGACATTCAGGGAGACGGCATTTCAATGAGAACATCAGGAATGAATGAAATGGGTTTAACTGGGCACAAGTCAGGATTGAGGAATTGGCAAGTGTATCAGTCACCAATGACCACAGTAATGCTATGTAACAAAACAGCCCACAAAAACCACAATGGATTTGGTGATCATCTGTTTAGATCATGTGTCCATGGGTTTGACTGCTCTGGACTGGGCTGGGCTGATCAAGGCTGGCTTCACCTGGCATTACTGGGACCACTCGGCTGGGTTCCATATATCTCATCCTCCAACCAGCTAGCCCTTGTGTGTCCTTGAGGCACAGCAGGTGCCTAAAGCCAGAGCAAGTCAATCAGAAAATCCCTTTTAAATCCTGTTTGTGTCATGTTTGCTAGCATCACAATGGTCAAAACCAGGGGCAGGGGCAGGGACACTGTGAACACCTGGTTAAGGTTGTGGATGTGGGAAGCAGGGCCCGTGAGAGTTTCAGAGCCACAGGAAACACTGCAGATTTAGGGCTGTGGACAACGGACCTCCCTGAAGCCTTGGATGGGAGGTCACAGACCACCAGGGCAGGGCTCTGACTAACGGGACCTGGACACCTGGGAGACCCTGTCCTTCCATTACTCCCAACCATCCTCTGCCATGGGAGAGAGAACTCTGAGTGTCAAGGCTGGTGGATCCCTGCCTGGCATGCACATAGTAGGTGCTCAGCTAAAAATGGTTTTGGGAACACAGCTGGGGGTTAACCCCTTGTGGGCCAGCACACAGACCTGGCCCCAGGGTGGCCGTGGGTGACTATGGGGCCTGGCACGGCCCCTCTGCTTCCACCAAAACAAAATGGTGTCATATTTTCATTCCAGAACAGTGTTCTGCAGCCTTCTAGTACTGCTTTCCCTCCTCCCATAGTGCAGGAGGAGGAAGGGATGGTCCTGGTTTTGCACAGAGCTTGGAGGTGCCACAAACCCAGGGTCCACGCCTGGCTGATGAGAGGCATGGCTGGGGGCCCAGGCCAAGTCCAGCTAGGACAACTCTTCCCATGCAGCCAGCCATGCCCAGGGCAGCTGTTCTTTGTTGTGCAACTTGAATCTTAGGTTGGGGCGGGCAGAGCATCCCAGGGACAGCGCCTGTGAGACGGCCCCCCAAGGAGCAACCCTCTCCTGCTCAGCCGGGAGGATTCCTTTAGAGGGCTTTTTTTTTAATACAAGAAACAGCAGGAAAACATCTCTCCTGCTGTTTCTTGGATTTCCTTCACAGCTTCTTTTGTTCTATATTTAATTTTTTTGTTTTCAATGCAGTCCAGGGGAGTTGGGGAGTTGGCCGAGGGTTATTGATTTATTATTTATGGCAAATCATACATCGCTTTGCTTCTTCTATCCTTCTCCTCAGTGTCAGCATCGGAGGGCAGGGGGTCTGGCCATGTCCCTCCTGCTTACCTCTACCTTTGCAGCTGGTGGGGGTGGCCCTGAAGGTGGCCCCTTGGAGAAGAGGAAGGAGCTGGTGTGACGTCTCCTTGGGGAAGAGTGTGGCCCCCAGGGACACTGAGGGTGTCACCAGGTTGCTCGATGGCCCGTGGCTCAGTGGTCCCACTCTGCGTTTTCTGGCTGCTTCGGCTCTCACCTCCTGCTGGAGGTGAAGTTTGCTTTGAGAAGCGACTTGGGCCCCTGGTTCCAGTCCTCCCTCCCTATGAAGCAGCCACAGCCAGAGAAATCCAACAATTCTGATAATTAGTGTGAACTGGGAACATTGCTATGCCCGGGTGTCCTACAGGTGGCATTTTCTCTGGACCCAGATCCTCAAGGTGGTTTTTCTGGGTTATGCCCATTTTATAAGAGAGAACACTGAGGCCAGGTGGGGACAAGGAACTGGCCCCAGATGCTGCAGGAGCCAGCCTGGAGCCCAGGGAAGACTCTCAAGGCTCCTCAAGTCCATCTGCCTCCTCTTGAGGCCCAGCTGCCCAAGGAGGGAGCCGGGGATCCCAGGGTTCACTCTGGTGTTCCCGTTACCATATCTGTGGCCGTGAAGCCTGAAGGGCACTGTCTCTCTGACCCACTGTTCCCTGCAGCCATGGCCCTGGGGGCCTGTCACCTGCAGCAGAGGAACATGAGACTTCTGACTCAGATGGGGCCTTTTCTGGAGCCCTGTGTGAATCTGAGCATCTGAGTGTGCAAGTGTGAGCCCATGAGCATGTGTGCCAAGGACGTGTGGGGACTGTCACTGTGTGAGGGTGTCTGCCCCCACATGTCGGGGACAAGTTCTGGGGACACAGCTCTTCCGGTCATTGTCTTCTGCTATCTCTGGTTTCTGCAGGTCCCCTCCCCTCTCTGGGACTCAGTTTTCTGCCGTAGCAGGGTGATGGAGGGTTGCTGAGTTTCGAGGGTCACCCTGCAGCTCCCGCTGGCCTGGGGGAGCCCTGTGTGCCCAGGCACAGACTAGAGGGGCCCTGGTGGCTGAGGTCCCCGTCTCCCTCTTCCCCAGCTCCTTGAGAACTTCGCTGATCCTGGGCGTGTGGACACACTTCAAAGACTCCTAGGGACAGTGACAGATGGGCTACCAATTGCTCAGGGCCAGGCCAAAGGAGTCATCAGGGACCACTCCAAGGCATTGACCCCCAAGCCATGGCCCCCAGGAGGCCAGTCCTAAGGGGGCCTATGGAAAAGTCAGTTTGGGAAGCGCTGCATACTTTTCTCTAGATGATCAATGCATGTAATAAACCGTAAAGGCACTGGTAGGTCCTGCAGGAGAAAGATCAGTCTTTAACAAGTTTCTATTTTATTCTTAATTATTTGTGTATTTATTTATCACAAATATTAAACCCAAGGGCACTTACCCACTGAGATTTATTTTTTAAAAATCTATTTATAAATTTTGAGACAGTGTCACCCTAAGTTGCTTAGGGCCTCTTGAGGTTTCTGAGGCTGGCTATGAACCCACAATCCTCCTGCCTTGGCCTCCTAAGCTGCTGCGATCACATGCATGAGCCACCATATATGGCATATTTTTACATTTTAGAATGAGAAGTTAAATGTGTCAGCCAGCTTTCTATTACTGTAATAAGTACTCAAGATGATCAGTCTATAAAGAGGAAAGCTTTAGTTTGGCTCAGGTTTAGGGGTTTGAACCTTCTGTGGTTGGTAGGCCCTATTGGGCCTGTGGTCAGGCAGGCCATAAGGACAGGAGCTCCTGGAAGAGGAAGCTGTGCACCCAGTGGCAGTGAGGAAGCAAAGAAAAAATGAGGAGGGTTCATGGTCCTAATATCCCCTCAAGGCCACACCCCAATGACCTAATTTCCTCCCCTAGGCCCTGCCTTTTAAAGGGGCCGCCACCTCCTAATAGTGTCATAGGCTGGGACAAAGTCTTCTCAACCCACCAGCCTTTGGGGTACACTTTTCCACACCACAGCAGTAATAATAAGTTCAAGAGATCCACTGCATTGGATAGTGACCATGGTGGAAAACCACAGGCAGTAGTCTCCACTTATTCATGGGGGATTCACCCCAAGACTGCAGAGCAAACTGGGACCACAGAAAGGACCAAGTCCTGAGCAGACTGTTTTTTTCTCTCCATACATGTTGCAGACGAGGTTTGATTTACACAGAGATCAACAGTCAGAGATCAACACCGCAATAATAAAGTAGAACAAATGCAATTAGACATTGTAATAAGGGTGGTTTATTTCTGGAAATTCCCATTTCCTATCTTTGTGATTGTGGGTAGCTAAAACCATGGGAGAGAGGGCAACTGCATTGTCATCTCCTTTTATTTTTTCTTTTCTTTCTTTTGCTTTTTCATTTTCTTTTCTTTTCTTCTCTTTTTTTTTTTTTTTTGGTACTGGGGATTGAACCCAGGGGCACTTAATCACTGCGCCACTTCCCAGCCCTTTTTATTTTGAGATGAGGTCTTGATAAATTGCTGAGGCTGGCCTCCAACTTGTGATCCTCCTGCCTCAGCCTCCTAAGCCACTGGGATTACATGTGCATCACTGCATCAGGATGATGGTATTGTTTTCTTGAAATTCACTAAGAGACTGGGTTTTAAGTGCTCTTCCCAGGAAAAATGGTAGTGCAAATGCTAGTCAGTCTGATTTAGTTTCTTCACAATGTAGGCTCATTTCCAAACAGCATGTTGCACAATAATGACCACATACGATATTGATTTGTCCACTAAAAATAATAACGAAATAAAGCAAGAAGGTGAGCTCATGCACCCTTGGAGTGGCTGTAGGCATCATGGCTGCGGGGCTTCCCATGGGGCAGGCCTCTTACCCTCCTGCACTGGGGGAGTGTGGATCCTGTTAGCAGCAAATCCATATGACTTTCCCCCAGGTGGGAGTAATCGACTGAGACCCTGGTCACTTGCTGTGAGCAAGGCCTCCAGGGACCCTGGCGAGACCAGGCCACGATCCGGGTGTGGTGTGTGAGACCGGGGGTGCCTGGGCAGCAGGAAAGGATGGGGTGAAGAATGACAGAAGAAGGCATTTGGCAAATGGTGCCTTGCCCTCAGCTCCTCCCCACACCCCCACAATGATCAGCGCTCCACAGTCCTTTGTGCTCTGAGCGCCATTAAAAGTGGTGACCCTGCTTCCTGTCTTTGAGGAATCCTTGGTGGTGAGACACAGAAAACCCAGCTCCAAGTGGCATGAAAACAAACCAAACCAATGAACAACAAGCCAACAAAAGGCCAGAGGAAACCTCATTGGCTTCTATGACTGCAAAGTTGCTGTTCCCAGTAAGCTTCAGGTACAGTTTGATCCAGAGGCTTCCTTCATGAGGGTGGATGTGGCTTTATCAAGTGTACAGCCTCATTCTGCACCCTCTGGAAGGCCACAGAACACCCTCTGGCAACTCCTACTTAAAAGAGGAAAAATAATTTCCTATTTTTCAGCATAATCTCCTTTCGTGTCAGGGGCCTAACTGGTTCCCATGAGCTCTGCACCAGTGTTTGTATCAGGAGAATGGAAAGAGTTGATGATCTCATCTATCAGGTCCTGCCCCTTGGGTGAAAGGCAGAGTCAATCCTACCTAAAACACTGGGTGAGGATGAGAGAGAGGTATTTTCCTTGTGAATAAAAAAATCCAAGAGACAGTGATGGGAAGAGGAAGTAGATGCAGGGGCAGTGGTCACTGGGACTCCCCCCAGTCCCCATGGAAGTTCCTGATGGGCAGCCTCTGCTGTTCTGGAGGCGCCTTCCTCCTGCCATCTAGGGGTCGCATGTTGGCCACAGAGCCTCATGGGAGACACCATCTTCATCTGTTTTCTATAGCTATTGCAGGACACCACAGACTGGATTGTTTATAAACCAGAAAGGTTGAAGTGTCTCAGGGCTCTGGGGTCCCAGATGCCTAAGTGACCAGGACCTCTTGGCTGCACCATGCCCTGGTAATTGCCAGCAGCCTGGTGGAAGATGGGGAATGCCGAGCTATCCTCCTTCAATTTGGGAGCACTCTCCAGCCAAGATGGCTTCATCTAGGTTTTTGAGAACTCCCCCTGATTCCTCCAGACCTGGGGTGGACAGTGGTCTCAGGATGGGGTACACACACAGGGGCTCCCTCCAGGTCAACCTGCCTGCCAGGGTACCCCCAGGGGACAGCTGCAGCCAGCATAGCCTGCTGGGAGACTGGGTACTCCTGGCCCCCAAGCCAGTGGGCTCATTTACATGACCCCAGCTAATTTTCTGGGGGTATGGAAATGTATGCAAACCACAATGCAGGAGAGTCAAAAATAGCAGATGCATTAGCACCCCCTTGGAGATATTGTTTTATGCAAACGCCCTGCTGGGCTGGCTGAGTGGGTGGGAAAGGAGGCAGGCTCCAGGGCTCCAGCGAGGTCAGCCTCGCAGTCTCTGCTCCATGGGTCCCTGGGTCCTTGGCCAGGCCCCTGCAGGGAAGAGGACTTGGTGGGTGACCTGGGGTGAACTGGAGGATCCTGGCTGCCAGGGAGGGCCCCCAAGGGGGTAGGACAATGCCCCCACGGGGACCCTGCCCAACCCTGGCCTTCACCCTCTTACCCTCCCTCCCCTCCTGACCCTGAAAGGCTGGCCCTCCTGGTCTCTGGTACTGCCTCTTCCTGCTGAATCTCCTCTGCAGCTCTCCACCTACCTCTGTGGCCACCGGGGTCCTTTGTCCTGCTCTCTGCCATCTCCTGCCCCTTCCTGTCTGTCTTTCAGGATCTGCTTTCCTTCTGTTACTGGGCCTCTTGTTCTCTGCTGCCCGCCTTCCTGCCATGTCCCTGTCCCTCTTTCTAGTCATCCTCCCTCCCTGGAGACTGTCCCGGGTCACACAGTCTCCCTCTGTCCCACGAGCACAGGAGCTGTTGGGCTCAGGGGGACCCGTGGACTCCCCTCTCCCTGCACACTCCCAGGGGTACCCGGCCTCCTGAGCATGGCCCGAGGAGGTGCCGACCTTCCCTGCAGCACATGCTCAGGCTGGCCCTGCCAGCTTGGGTGGTCTAGCCTGGGTTGTGGAGCTGGGGTGGCACCCATGGCCAGCCTCGGTTTCCACCTCTAGGAATGGGTCTCTGCTGGTGTCTGGGCCTTGGGTGGCCATGGGTCCGGCCTGTGCTGCCCAGACAGTGTGCTTTTGTTACTTGGGGACCGTGGCTGGTGAGCGTCATCTTCTCCCAGGTTGATTCTTGTCATCTCTCCCGTGTTTCCACATAGACTCTGGTTCTGGGTTTCCTCACTTGGAAAAGGGGCAGAACATTGCTCATGCTCCTGGGTGAACCGTGATCTGGTTGGGTCCAGAAGGTCCCCAGGAACCCGTGGGTTGGTGCCTGGTCCCCAGGGCAGTGATATTTGGGGTGGGGCTTTGAGGAGGGACAGGATCTCCAGGGCTCGGACCTTGTCCTGGGTGAATCCATTGCATGGCTTCATGATTTGAAGGGATGTTGGAGGTGGATCTGGCTGGAGGAAGGAGTCGCTGGGCGCAGGCCCAGGAGGGGTCCATCCCCCAGCCTGGGGTGGGCGGCACCTTTCCTTGGCCACAACATCCACTCTTCCTGAGACCATGGAGCCAGCCTCAAACCCTGAGTCCAGATGAATCTCTCCTTCCTGATTTTGTTCATGGCAGCTCTTTTGGTCTCTGTGGTGAAGAACTGACTAACACATGGATTCAGCATGTAGTAGGTGCTCAATAAACCACTTTCCTTCCTCCTCAGATGGCTGCCCCTCCTGAGCCTGTTTTCTCCTCTGGAATAAGATCAGCACAGAGTACACCCTGAGGTATCTTGGTCAATCAGGACTGGACTGGGGTTCCCAGGGTGGCCACCAGTCAGTGGTGACTCTATAGTGCCACCAAGTGGCCACCCCAGATCACCACAGGGCAGCCTTGGGGTCTGGGGTTAGGGACAAGGCTGTGTCTGACTTCTCCTACCCCAAGGCAGCAAGTGCCACAAGGGACAAAATCTACTCAGGGACACATGGCCATGACCACAGAATAAAGAGCAGGGTCCCTGTGCTAGATGGTCCGAGTGCTGGGTGACATTGGGGCAGTGTATTTCTCTCTCTGAGCCTCATATTTCTCACCACATCAGACCACCCTGGATGCTTCCGCACAGTCGCATCCTCTGTCCCTGTGGCCATTCCAGGACTGTATCTTCTGGGTAGTTCACAGTTTTACAGAGTGCCTACTCTGTGCTATCTACACAGGATGATCAATGACAAACACTCAATAATAGTAACTGCTGACTGTGAAAGTTTCTTGGGGTCAGGCCTGTGCTCCTCATATGATTAGGACCAGCTCATTTAACGAATGTGAGACTGAACTTCCCAAACACTTTGCAGCCATTTCCTCAGTTAAGCCTCCCAGCACAGTGAGACCCAGAAAACCAAGTCTTCTGAACATTAAATTAATCCGCCAGTTATTTTATTGAGCACCTATGTGCTGGGCCCTGCACTCAGCACTGGGACCCCTGGTGAAAGGCACCAGTACTAGCTTGGACCCTGCCAGCTCATGGTTGAGTGGGGGGGAATCTGCAGTAAACAAAGAGGACACCATGGATGTGGAATGGGGAGATTCGGGGAGGGAGGGAGACCTGGGGAGGCTCAGGGGAGCAGGCAGTGGAGGGGGGGAAGGTGGCATTGTCAGAAGGGCAGTGCAGAAGGTGGTGTTTCTAAGGAGACTGCAGGGAGCACTAGAAGTCACAAAACGCAAAGGCCAAGGGAGCAGCTGTGTAAAGGCCCTGTGGCCAGAACCAGCTGACATCACTGAGGGTCTGAAAGGCGGGCCTCAGTGGTCTTCAAATCTGGCAACCCCTCTCCACCTCCAGATTCCAGTGGGCACTGAGGATGCCGGGACTCCTAGAAAATCACCAGGGAGAATCACAGAAGAGCCATGCCTGGCCCCTCTCCAGGGCCACCTAACTGGCTCTGGGGACATTGGCCTGGCTTGGGTCTTTGCTGTCATCTCCTGAAAGCAGGCAGATTGGGGTCTCTCAGGCTCCAGATCTGGGTTTACTAAACTTTCTTGACCCAATGACTGAGTGCCATGTGGTTGGGCCATTTTTATTTATCTCCTTATTTTGGGGTAATTTTTATCAGTGTTTTTCTCCCTGTGGGTCCAGCCCTGACCTACTGTCCATCGGTTGCATAACAGTCCTGGCTTATCCTAAGACCACAGGTGAGAGTGTGGCTGGTGAGTTAGTCTTGGGGGCCTCCTGGGCCAGTGTCCAACAGTGTAACCCCAAGATAGCCTTAAAGACCCCCCAAGCCTGACTTGAGAAACGACTTAGGCAGGGGCCTCTGAGCTGAGCCCAGGAGAGTCTCTGTCTGACCCAGAGGACCACCCGCTAGAGAGAGAGGGAGGCTGGGAGAGAGTGCTCTGGGATGGACTGGTGATGTCTGCCCTGGAGGCAGCCTCGGGTAGGTTCTGAGGAACCACCACAGGGTGAGTCCAGCTGCACTCAGATCTCACATGGGGTCACCCCCAAGAGGTAGAAAGGATCCAAGTCCACCCCTGGCTGGTGACTGAGAAGCCCACAGAGGCACAATTATTGACCTCTGTCTTCCCTCTGGAAAGGTGCCCCCATGACTGTATGAGTTGTGAACACTGCTGGGTCAAAGGATCTCAGGTTGGTGGCTTGAGCAATGGGTATTTATTTCTGCCCAGCTCTGGAGGCTGCCAGCCCAGGGTCAAGATGCTGGCAGACTGGGCATCTTGGGAGGCCTCTCTCCTAGGCCGGTAGAAAGCCATCTTCTCCCTACTATGTCTTCCTTTTTTCATCTGCTCCTCTTATAAGAACACTGCCATGTTGGATCAGGGCCTTCCTCGATGACCTCATTTTACCTTAATCACCTCTTTCGAAAATCCAAATGCAGTCACATTCTGAGGTACTGGATGTTAGACTTCAACGCGGGACTTCAGTTGCAGGGTGGGGATGTGATTCAGTTCATACGGGATGGAGCATCCACCTCAGAGGAGGTTGGAGGCCCTGGAGAATGGCCCATCCATCCAGTCATCTCTCACGATGTAACAGACACCCCAAGATCAGCAGCCTAAGGAAGTGATGCATGTTTAAATCAATTATTTTCAAACTTTTCAGTGATGTTCAATGATCTGATGTGTTATGTATTCATTTTTCTCATGAGTCTGTGAGTCACTATGGGGATCTCTGTCTCAGGAGGTGCCATTGGAGTGTCTCCATGGCGGGGAGTGGGAGTTTCTGGGGACTAGTTTACTTGCACACCCGGGAGTCGATGCTAGTGAGGTTGTTGGGAGAGACACTAGACTGTGGCCTATGCATATAGTCTGGGCTTCCTCACAACATGGTAGCTGAGCCCCCAGGGCAACTGCCTCAGGGAGAACTCCAAGGGGAAATCCAGGCTCTCCCTGTGACCTCATCTCACAGTGTCCCTTTGGCTGCACTCCTCCGACCACGAGGTCGCCAAGACCTCCAGAGGTCCAGGGGCAGACACTGAGGTTAGGGGACAGTGGAGTCCAGAGTCACCCAGCTGCTCCCAGGTCTGTCCAACTCCAGAGAAGAGGCCAGGGAAGTCTTTCAGACCAGCACAGCCCAGACCCCAGGCCGGGGTGTTCCGGGGCTCTCCTGCCACTGGGAAGAGCCCTAGAAGGCAGGGAAAGGACCTCAAGAGGGAGTGTTTGACACAGAGCAGAGAAAATCAAACACAATTTCCTCCTCTTGGGTTTCCCTGGGGCAAGCACATTCTAGAACGCATAGTTTTTGAGTCCCCTGGCCTAGGCCTGCCTGGATGTGTTCGTAGAGAAGCTCAGCCACCACCTTTGGGTCTCATGACTCCAGAGGACCTGCCTTTGTGCTGTTCTCTCTATTCCTGTCTATAGAGGGGCATGTGCGTGGCAGGCCTACAGGAGTCCTGAGAACCTGTCTGCCCAGGAAATGCCCAGAGAGGAGCTAGGGACAGGAGAGACCACAGCCAGACAGAGGTAGACAGAATCTTTGGAGGGAAATGCAGTGCTTCAGAGTGAGCTCAGCCGCCTGCTTCCTCCAACACTGGACTCACCAATTCAGATGCTCAGATCTCCATACCTCATCCATCCATTCATCAGTACATGTGTCCATCTGTCCATCCATCAGGTGATCTGCCTGACCATCCATCCATAAGACCATCTGTTCATCCATCCATTCATCATTCCTTTGACCCATCCATCCATCCTCCATACACCCATCCATCCACCATCCATCCATCCTTCCATCATCCATCCATCCACCCATCCATTTATCCTTCCATTCATCCATACACCCATTCATCCATCCACCCACGCATTCATCCATCCACCATCCATCTACCCACCCATCCACCCATCCATCCATCCATCCATCCATCATTCTTTCCATCCATCCTTCCAACCATCCATCCATCCACCATCCATCCAACCATCCATCCATCCATCCATCATTCTTTCCATCCATCCTTCCAACCATCCACCCATCCATCTGTCCACCACCCATCCATCCGTCCACCATCCATCCATCCATCCATCCATCCACACATCCATCCACACATCCATCCTTCCATCCATCCACCCATCCATCCTTCCATCCATCCACCCATCCATCCATCCATTCATCTTTCCATCCTTCCACCCACCCATTCACTCATCCATTCATCCATCCATTCACCCATCCATCCACTGGCCCACCCATCTATCCACCCATCCATCCATCCACCATCCATCCTTCATCCATCCAACCATCCCCCATCCATTCATCCATCCATCCATCCATCCATCCTTCCATCCATCCACCCTTCCATCCATCCTTCCATCCATCCACCAAACACCCATCCTTCCATCCATCCATCCTTCCATCCATCCATCCATCCTTCCATCCATCCACCATCCACCATCTACCCACCATCCATCCATCCATCCACCCATCCTTCCATCCATCCGTCCATCCATCCTTCCATACATCCATACATCCACCCATCCATCCATCCATCCATCCATTCATCCTTCCATACATTTTTCCATCCATCCACCCACCCATCCATCCTTGCACCCACCTGTCTATCCTTCCATCCATGCACCCATTCATCCACCCACCCACCCATCCATCCACTCATCCATCCATCCATCATCCATTCATTCATCCTTCCATACATCCTTCCATTAATCCACCCATCCATGCATCCTTCCATCCATCCGTCCTTCCTTCCATCCATCCACGATCCACCATCCATCCACCATCCATGCATCCATTCATCCACCCATTCATCCATCCTTCCATCCACCCATCCATCTTTCCATCCATCAACCCACCCATTCATCCACCCATTCATCCATACATTCTTCCATCCATCCATCCTCCATCCTTCCATCCATCCATCCATCCATCCATCCACCAAACCTTTTGCCCACCCACTCATCCCCTTCTCTCCTCTCTTTCATCTGCCCACCATGCTGTACCCCAGCCATCTTCCCAGTCTGGGAGGTCAAATGAAGGGACAGAGCCCAGGCCCCAAACCAGAGTGGTGGACTGCATGTCCCACTTTTCTCCACTGTGCCCCTTGGATTCTGGTGTCTGTCCTACCTCCAGCGCACAGTGTGGCCCCAGGCCACCCTGAATCTTAGCCTCCCCATGTGTCCTGAGAAAGAGTGGACCCGTGATTTCTAGACTGCAGACAGAAGAGAGGAGAGCCAAAGCCAGGGCCCCCACCACCTCTGCCACTCCTGACCATGCACTCAGTCAACAGCACAGTAGTCCCCGAGCTCCTGCTACCACCTTCTGGAATTCAGCTTGGGAACACAGGGATGACAGAGAGGGACAAGGCTTCCACCCTCTGGGGAGGAAACACAGTAGCCATGTCCACAAACTGATGAACAACCTATCTTCAGAGATGGGTGGTGAGAATCTTCTGTGGAGGACTCTATGGCAGGGGAGGGTGACGTGCCTGGATAGGGACCATCAGGAGGGCAGCTGGGCAGCATCCAGGAGGTCCTGATGCTTCATCTCACAACTAACCCTTCATTGGTAACTCTCCCTGCCAAGTCTGCAGTGAACAAAGTGCCAGGCAGAGGGAACAGCAAGTTCCAAGACCTGGTGATTAAATCAGGCTTCTGGGGACATGGAACTGGAGTTGGGGACCTTGTCAGCCACTGCTGGAGACATCCTCACATGGCTCTGTCACATGGCATTTAGTCCAGTAATTAATGACAGTGACATCTTGTCTACTACCTGGGAGAGCCGAAGCCTGCTGATTCTTTCTTGTAATCGTCTTTCATTTTCATGATTTGTGTTTCAAATTATGTTCCCACGTCTCAAGGCCTCCAGATACCAGGTATATTTCTCCAAGTCCCAATAAATAAATACAGTAAATCCGTGTGCTTCCAGGCATTTTTATGGGTCAGTCTGCAGGGGAAATGGGCTGGTTGCCTTGGAGGACTGAGCTGATGGAGCCAGCAAGGTGATTAGCTGTTGACTTGCAGGGCCACTTGAAGCCTAATTATGGTGAGAGCTGAGGTGCCCGCCTCCCTGGGACCCAGATTTACATGGCACTGCAAAATCTCCTTGGGTTGGTGTCTCCCTTGTAGGGCAGACTGGAGGGAGGCCGCTGGGTCTCTGAGGAGATTTGGAGGTAAAGGTCAGAGAGTCAGAGAGCTGGGGGAGGCTGGGGTGGCCAGCACTGCCTTCATCATGAGCACCTCATTTCTTCTTTCTTTTTGGACTTCAGATCGAACCCAGGGGGGCTTAACCCCTGAGCCACATCCCCAGACCTTTTAATTTATTATTTAGAGAGAGTCTTGCTAAGTTGCATAGGACCTCACTAAATTGCTGAGGCTGTCCTTGCACTTGCGATCCTCCTGCCTCAGCCTCCCAAGGCACTGGGGTCAAAGGCATGTGCCACCATGCCTGGTGGGTCACTTCTTAGTTCTTTGGCAGATCCTGAAAAACTTTCTGAGAATCTGCTTCCATCTTGCTCTTCTGGCTGAGGTTTGTCTTGTAGATGCTCCTTAGCATATGATGGGGTCATGTCCCCATGTTCCCGTCATCCCACTCTAAGTCAAAAATCACACATTTGGAAAATGCATGAAGCTTCAGCAGCACAGGCACTGCAAGGACTCGCTCGCCTCCACTCGTGATCCCTGGCCCGTCTGGAAGCTGCATGGGGTGGTATCACCTGACCCCACCCAGGGAAAAAGCCACAATTCAAATTCCTGAGTAGTTTCTACCTGACACACGTGGCTCTCACACCATCATAAAGGAAAAAGGTCTAAGTTGGACCCTTGAAATTCAGGACTGTCTGTTTATCTATTTGCTCACAAGGTCCCCCTCCTAGACCCATTCATTCCTTCATCCATCCATTCATCTATTCATTCAACAAACAGACCAGGAACCCCAGACTGGGTCAGGATTTGGCATGAAGTTTTGGGAGATGAGTCTCTGTTCACAAATGGGGTGCTTGACAAACCATTGGTGCACAGTATTTGTTTGTTGCAAGAACTCAAGGTCTCAATGTCAAGCCCTGGCCCTCCACAGGTGTAGACAGTATGTATGTGTGTGTGTGCGTGTGTGTGTGTGTGTGTGTGTGTGCACGCGCGTGCATGTGTGCATGCTCTTGCACACACCCAAGCTGAAAGTCTTTCATGTGCCAAGAGAGGAGATGCTCAGGGCAGCCAATGTCACAGGCAGACTACTGCCTCTGTGGCCAGGACAGCTGTGACAGCCTGGGACAGTGACTGGAATATAACAGGTGCTCAATAAATAGATTTTGGTGATGACCCATGAATACGTTTTTAAATCCACAGTGCGGGAGCTGGCACATGGCTAGGACTAAATAGCTGCTCAACTAAACGTTGGGACAAGAGTTCTGCAACAGGAAGAGCCTTACCAGGCAGGTGGGGGTCAGTGTGACAAGGCAGGGTGGCATTGCCCTTGAGGGTCCTGGGGGGGTAGGGGCTTTGCCTGGGGCATGTTCTAACAGGTCCTGGCTCTTGAGCATAGATAGGAATCTAACAGCTGGTTCCTTGTGGGGAGGGTCCAGCGCGAGAAACGTGCCATCCACAAAGGCAGAATTAAGGGTGCCTGATGTCCATGCAGCCAGAAGGGTGAAGGGCCAGCAGGAAGATGGGGAATCATGCCCAAGACCGCAGAGCTTCACATGGCAGATGAAGAATTAAGATTTGCCCCAGGGACCCTGGGGAGCCTGAGACATCACATGCAGGAAGACCCCATCCCCACAGCAATCTCTTCTTGACCTTTGGAGATGGTTAGGGCAGGACTGGCTGACAGGTCAGGAAGGTGAGGGCCAATCCCAGCCAGGACCCCGGGTACCAGGGAGACCTTGCATGGCTGCGCAACCTCACTCAGGATGACTGCATGGAACTCCAGCCCAAGGACTCCACCGACCCCACCTGCCTCACACTGACCAGAGTCTGATATCTGGAATCCTTAATCAAACCTATAATCTAATATTCAAAACAGGATTTGGGGAAAACAAAGGCTGTGTCAGGCTAAAGAGGAGCTTGGGTCATGGTTGAAATGCAACCTTGGTTTTATTCTGTGGACAGTCAGAAACAGGTGACTGGGAGGAGGGAATGGGCATAGCTATAATTTTGGGTCCCATTTAGTGAGTGTATCCAAGGGGCCATGTGCCGAGTGCCCACTGAATCTTGATGAGCTTGGCAGCCGGGCATCGTTCTCACTTCCAGAGGTGAATCGAGGCTCGGAGAGGCCAAGCAATGTTCCCTATCCATAGCAGTCCTATGGCAGGGCCTTGTGGAGCCAGATCCTTGGGTTTACAAACCTTCTTGCTTCTCAGTCCCAGGCTCCTCTGATCCCATGGCTTGCTCCCTTTCCTCTGGTCACACATCCATCAGGAACAGGCAAACACCTTTCCAAGAGTTATCCCAGCAGGTCTGTGACTGCAGCCCCTCTGGACAGTGGAATGACCCTGGGCAGCCCCAGTGGCCTCCTGGTAATGGCTTGAACCTGGTGAATTGGGGGCTTTCCTTGCCAGCCAATGGCAATGATGCATCCCATGGAACCCAGAGAACACCTGACAGGGAGGAGGGAGAGTGTTCCTGGGAAGGTAGGCACAAAGATGGCAGGAGGCCATCAACCCATTCATCCACACATCCATCCTTCTGTCCATCCCTTCTGGAGAGATGAACAGAACAGAGATGCTGAGCTCATCCCACCCAGGGCCAGCCAAGATCAGCCAACAGTCAGTTGAGCCCTGGATATGCCAGTGATCCCAACCAAGCCTCTAGTCTCACCTCCTCACCCAGCCTTCCTTTCCCTCTTTCTTCCGCATCACCCCCTCCTGACTCCCACCCCTACCCCTGCCTGACTTCTATCCATATTGCTGTACCTTCCCAGGGACCGTAGGCCCTTTTATTTCCCTTGTGACTCTCCAGCTGCTGCACAACTGTCCCATCTCTTACTCTGTAGTCTTTTTCTGAAGGACATCTGGCTGGAAGGAGCATTCTTGTGCACATGTGTTTGTTTCTTAGGACAAAAGATTTTCCACTGATGGAGTTGATGAAACGAAGACCCCAGCCTCCTTCTCCCCTGGTAACTGACCATTCATACCAGGGGAGCCCAGGGGAAGTGGGCATTTTGTGTGGATATGGATGAAGCTTTGACTTGCTCTCTGGGTAGGAAGACGTGTGGCTGGAGCCCAGTGGCAGATTATGGTGGCAGATCAGAATGATGATCCTGCACCTTCACTTCCCCCTGCAACCTTTTACCATGCGACCTTGAAGTGCCCTCTCACAGGACAAGCATGACTTGCTTTCTTACAAGGGCTTGGGGCATGTATGTGGGCTAGCAGGGCTCTCTGCTGCCCTCTGCCACCACCTGGAGCAGTGCACACACAGGGTGTCTTCTGGGGTGAGAAGCTGCAGCCAGCCAAGATCAGCAGAGCCCTGGACATGGCAGCGATTACAACCAGAAGTCACGGAGCCAACACAGTCTGAGCACAGTGTGCCACTCAGGTGTGTGATCCTTACCGGCAGTACTTGGTTGATGGATAACTGACAGGTCTGCACGGCAGTGAGACCCATCTGCTTAGGGTCTCCACCCCAGGCAGGGATGGCAGCCACTCAGGGCAGTGCTGGACAGGTTCTAAGATAACGCAACCAGGGTGGACGTTCATGAACATCTTGCCTCTGCTCATCTGTTGGAAGACTTGCCCCTGGTGCTTGGAGGAGATGCAGCACAGAGGAAGAGTTTGAAGGAGAGAGGAGGTCAGAGGCCCTTGAAGGGACACAAAGTGACAATGATTTCAGGTCTGTGACCACCGGATTGTGTTCTAAACTCCCTGCCATCCAGCTAACCCTGCATGGTGAGGGATTTCTGATCAGAGAGAACAGGGGACATCAACTACCAAGGCAAGTGTTGACCTCGAAATAAGGCCATGCGGATTTCACCACATTGGTGACTGGCATGAAGGACATGGTGGAGAAAGTCACACCATGGTATGGTGATGGGACCGGATTCTGATGAATCCCAGGTCCACTTCTAATTTTTAGTGTGACCTCTGGCTGATGTGATCACCTCGCTGACCCTCTGTCTCCTGTTTTGTACAGCTAGGATAAGAGCATCCACTTCAGGGGTGCTGCACCCCAGACTGGGCTTCCCTCCCTGGGATGTTAGCCTCACTCCTCTTCCCTGGCTGTGCTCCCTGGCTGTGCTCCCTGACTGTGCTCCCTGACTAAGGTCTCTGACTCAGCTCACTTGGAAAATTCTCTGCTGGATGTCTGAACACCCTGCTTCGATTGACCCATGCCAGCCAGCTGGTGGGGTTCAGAGGGACCAGTTGGGGAAGTCGACTTCAGGGGTTTCACCTTCTCTACTAATCAGCAACTGTGACCCTTACTCAGCTGTCCCTGGAGGGACAAGCTGATATTGCCACTCTCATGTTAAACAGAACGTGACTTCAGAAGGCCACAGAGGCACCCAGATCTGATCACTTCTAAGACAAGTTTTGTCACCACTTATACCAACACAGCATAGGCCAAGTCGGGGAGGGCCCTGCCATTGGACTAAGAGGGAAAATACCTGCTGATCCAGTCTCACGTCCTCGATCCTGGAACTCAGGCTGAGATGCTCTGATTGGTCTCAGTTTTCCTCCCTCCAGGACCCTCTGTGTCTTCTCTCAAATCCCTTGGACTTTCCATTGCCTCCAGGAGCAGTAAGGATAGGCCGGGCTTGCTGCAGTAAGAAAGCAGCCTACTTAGCTCTCAGCGACGGAGACAGATGTTTTCTTCTGGCTTAGGCTACAAGTTCCTGTGGGCACTGAGGTTCAGCAAGGCATGGTTCATACTCAGATGCAGGACAGCTGTGGGATTTGCAGGGCTCAGTGCAAAATGGAAACTCTTGTTTAAAAATCACTAAGCATTTTTTTTCAGGGTGTACCAGGGATTAAACTCAGGGGTGCTCAACCACCGAGCCACATCTCAGCCCTATTTTCTATTTTATTTAGAGGCAGGGTCTTGCTGAGTTGCTTAGGTTCTCACTTTTGCTGAGGCTGGCTTTGATCCTCCTGCCTGAGCCTCCTGAGCCAAGGGGATGACAGGCATGTGCCACCGTGCCTGGCTAAAAATCACTCAGTATTTGAACCTGGTGATAGCAAAGAAGTCTTCTCAGTGTGGGACCATGTGTGACCACACAGGTCATCTTTCTGTGAGGCTGTAGGGGCTCAGAGGTGCAGGCCAATACGGTGTCCCCGCTGGGCTCTGTGGACATCCTAGCAGGGGACCTGGGAGTCTTGCAAGCCATGAGCACACCTAGAAGTGCTGACCAGCCACCCCCTCCTGTCCCCGCATCCCTCCTACTCCAGGTGGAAGGTTGGGCAGGCAGGTCCACACCCAGCTAGGTCCCTCCTGCCTGCCATGGCCTCCCCAGGTGCCCCTCACCTCCTGCTTTCCCACTTCTCCAGCCAGAAGCCGCCCACCCCAGAATACGGAGATGCAGATCCCAGCCAGGATGGCTGGCCGGGGCTTCCTCTGCAGCTGTCCTTTGCTGGCACTGCCTGTGAACTGGCTCATCTGGGACTGCATGGTCACTGCGCCTGACCCCTGTGCACACCTGGAACCCTGTCCCCCCATTCTCCTCTCTGGATAGTCACTAAAGGGGTCTTTATAGGCACACCCCACTTCAAACCTTCCAGTGAGTGCCTGGCGGGGACAGGACAGTGTATCCCCCAGAAAAAGCCAGCAAGGTCCCCACCCTGGCCACCTGTGGAACTGGTCCTTTGCAGAGGTGAGAGGACGTCTTGCTGGAGCAGAGTGGGCCTCTGATCCAACAGGACTGGTGTCCAGACCCAGAGTCACAGAGGACGAGGAGGCCACCCACAACAGAGGCAGCCAGAGAGGTGCATCCACAAGCCAAGGAGCACCAAGCTCTGCTGGCCACTGCCCCTCATGCCTGGCCTCGGCCTCTCCAGTGTGCTGATGGCACTTTTGTGATGAAGTTGCATGAAGCCCCCATTTGGCTGAGACATCCCCTCCCTTCCTGACTTTGATGAAGTAGGTGGTCGTGTTGTAAGCTGTCCCATGGAGAGACCCACAGGGCAAGACACTGATGCCAGCCTCCAGCCACTAGCCAGCAAGAAACAGAGGGTCTCAAGGCCTCAGCCTTCAAGAAATAGAAGCCTGCCAACCAGAGAGTTGGGAACAAGTCCTTCCCCAATGAATTCTGATGGTGGCTCAGGGGAGGTCCTGAGCAGAGCACCCCCCAGAGCCGTCTAGGACTCCTGGTCTCTGGACCTTGGGATGTGAGAAGCATCATGGTTTTAAGACTCTCGGTCTGTGGGTGATTTGTTACACAGCAGTAGCTGAACAGTGCAGGAGAGACCCTGCCTTTGTCATGCATGCTGTTCCTGGCAGAGTCCAGTAGCATATTTCTCTTGAATGAGATGCTCAGTGAACATAAGTTGGCCGATTTAATGCACCATGTTCAGTCAGGTTCTGTAGCTTGTTAATGTGTGTTTGTAGTGTAGAGATAAGTAGATAGACAGATGATAGATAGATAGACTGACTGATGAGGTGTGTCATAGAACACACACACATTTTTGTTTATCTATCATCTATCAATCGATCCATCCATCCATCATCTCTCTCTCTCTCTCCATCCATCCATCTCTATTCAGCCTCCCCTCCAGATCCTGGGCTTCTGCATCTGTTGGTTTCATAAAAAATACTCAGGAAAAGAAGGTGAACCTGCACCAAACACATACCCACCTCTCTTCCTTGTCCCTATTCCCTAAACGGTAGAGTCTGGGAATGGTTTCCATGGCATGTACCTCATATTGTTATGGTAGGTAATCTAGACCTGGTTTCCTGCAGCTAGGAGGAGGCCACGGGTCATGTGCAAATGCTGTACCACTTTACACCCAGGACCTGCACATCTATGGATTGGGAATCTGAGGGGCCCCTCGAGTCCAGGCCCCAGGGAGACCAAGGGACCAGTTTTAAAGGTAGAGGATGAGAATTTCCAAGGTAGACCACATTTGCCCAGAGCCAGCCTGGGTTCCCAGGAGTGACATTTCCTTCTTCCTTCCTCCTGCGTCTTCAGCTCTCACTTTGTTCTCGGTGGGGTGGGTTGAAGTGCCCTGTCACAAAGGGCTCTTGTGACTGCAGCTTCCAGCCTTTGAAGAAAGGTGATGCAATTGTCGGGCTTTCATAGGCTCTCCTATTTTTTTATTTGAATAAGATTGTTCAAATTAATATAATTAAAAGAGAGAGAGAGAAGAGAGAGGGAGGGAGGCCAAGCAGGCCTCTCCAGGTCACGTCTGGCAAGTCTTCTTTACTCTTAGGAGAGAGCAAACAATTAGCCCACCTCCTCCTGCTGCAGACTCCTCTCAGAGACTAATAGCTGTTTACTTAGTCTTGTTGCCATTCTGTGTTTAATATTTATCCATCATGGGAACTGTGCGTGTTAAATGTCAGCCTCTCATCCCGACACCTCGCGGCTCCACAAGCTGGAATCCCACAAACAGCCCCAGCGGTCTGGCCTGGTTCCCTGACAGAGCCCAGGGTGGGCCACTTGGCGGGTCCCTGCCACCTCCAAGTACCGTGTGGTCTCCAGGGCCAGTGTAGGTGGACAGCAGGCAGGACTCACCTGGAGGGCCAGCTCAGGGGCTCAAGCATAACTGATGTAGTGGGCTTTGACCCCGCGAGTGGTTCCACACACAGTGGGTCGTCTCTCAAGGACATGTAACACCTGAAGCCAAGTAAACGCTGGATCACTTGCTGTCTTGGGTCGGGAATGGCAAGAGTAGGCTGTCCCCATTCATCTCAGATGCAGTTATGGTTTCCTGTGTGCTGTTGACATGCAATTGTTTGAATCTGCAAATGCTGAACTAGAGGGTGCAGAGGGCAGACTTGTGTGTGTGGGTGTGAGAGTGTGTATGTGAGTGTGTGTGTGTGTGTGTGTGTGAGTGTGCATGTGTGTGAGTGTGTGTGTGTGATTGTGCGTGTGTGAGACACTTATAGTGCAGAGGCCCTACCCGGGTATTGGATGTGCACTTGCACCTGGGACCAGGGACTGATGACAGCCTCTGCATTTTATAGGACATCTTTCCCACAGTTGAATTGTACATTTCCCATGACATCTGGGTTCCTTCCAGCTCAGTTTAGCCCATCCTGAACTTGCACCTTCATGGTGAAGGTTGGGAGGTTGTTCACTGAATCAATCAAGAGACCCACTGGGCAGCATCCAGAGACCCTTAGCCTTGCCCCTGGATCCTGGGGAGGAAATGAGCATAAGTGGGGCCACATGGTGACAGGAAGCTCGGAGCTGAATCCCACAGCCCAGACCCCATGGCTCTGGAGCAGCTACGCAAATGTCCACCTACGACCTCACCTCCAAACAGGCAGAATAGAAAGGGAGGCCCCACCCCTCCTCCGAGTCTCCCAGGGCCAGCTCTCTGTAGGATTTCAGAGAGGTCTTGTCACCAGGTCACTGGGGCAGAGCCCAGGATTGTCACAGGGCTGTATCTGCTGCAGAACTTGCTGGTTCCCTTTCTACAAGATCTGCAAAGGCTCCAAGGGCCTCCTGTCAGGGGGTCAGAATCTGCCACCAACCACATCATGGAAATACTTGAAGTTCTCATTGCTTTTTGGATGATAGGAATGAGAACGGGGATGGACACGACCTGAAACAATTTTTCTGGGGAATCGAAGCAGATCCGGGGCATCAAGTGCCTGGTGTGAGTATAGTAAGGACTTAAGGGATGTGAGTCCATTGTTAGCATCAGCAGCAGTGGGTGGAGTGGGATGCTCAGCATCTGAGGTAGTCAACACAAAAGCAAAGCAAAAACAACCCCAAACAAAAGCATAACAACAACAACAACAAAAAAAAAACCACAGGAAAACAGAAAACAAGACACCTTGAGATTTTTGCTGAAGTTACTGGGGGAAGTTTCTTCCAGTTGGGTTTTGCTTTTCCTCCATGGCTTCTGTGCTAACTAACCACCAGGGCCAAGGCCAGGCCAGCCCTAGAGCTGCCTTTCCAGGGAGGGTCTCCCTGGGGTGCCTGGAACTTCAGATCCATGAAGAGCTGCCTCCCTGAGACCTAGAGCCATTGTCAAGGGCCCCTCCTGGTCTCCACTCATTTCAAGGAGATCTCTCTGTTTGGTAAACTGGATATTAAAAACAAATGTACCTCATTAGAAATAAAATGTTTCCAACCAATCCAAAATAAAATAAAATGTAATTCCTAATGATATTAAAATGTTGTAGATATTTTACTTTTTTAAAAATGCCCTTAATGTAAAATGAAGTATGGCTTTAATTTAGCCAGGGAGGCATTAAGGCCTGCTTCTGTCCAGGGCCTTCTCTGGTCTCAGAAGACAGCCTAGACTTCCAGAACCATCCCTGGCCAGGGAGACTGGATGAAGTTCTGCTGAGGAAGAAGGGCGTGCCCTCCAGGGATCCCTGGATCTCTAGGGATCACAGGCTGTTCTTTTAGACCCTGTGACAGGTGACAGTTTGTGCCCACATCATGTGGACAGGTCCCTGCCCTGGTCTGCACTTTAGTCTCCAGCGAGGATGCTCCCTGACCCTCCCGCTCCCCGTGCTGGTTCCTGTCTAACTCGTTTCGGCTTTGTTTGATGGTTACAGGATTCAGGTTTATTTGATGAGTTACAAAGTTGTAAAACATGGGCAAGAGCATATTTGTGGTTTCCTCTAAGATGAAACTTCTGCAATTAGCTCCCGGAACCAAATGTGGCTGGACAGGGGCAGCGGGTCAGTGCCTGGTGACTTTACTGGGAAGGATCGGGTGGCGCCTTAAGTTGCACTTCTGCAGCGACATCTGTGAGTAGGCAATGGTGGCTTTGGGGCTCTGGGCTGGAGGGCTGTGGGTTCAGCCTCCCAGTGGCCTCTGTTGCTCAAGTCTTCCAGCCCTGCACAGGTGACAGGGGCTGATGTAGGGAGCCCTGCCTGGGTATCCCCAGATCTTGGGGACCCGGCATTCACTGCAGTCAAATGATAAGTTGGGGGAGTCCCTTGTGTACTTGGTTCCCTTCAACAGATGGGCAGAGGTGACTTGCCGTGTGGGGAGGGGTCCCTGACACTCAGGGGACCTCCAATCCTCTGTGATCTGCACACCGTGTGGCCCAGGGCACTTCACACTTAACCTGCTGTGTCTGGATCCTAGGCTGCGGCCACTGCCACACACTTGCTGGCCAAAAGCAACAGAGCTATTCACCCCCTCCCTGGAGGCCCCGGAGTCCCACCTCAGAGTGTGGCCGGCCCACACCACCTGGAGACTCTGAGGAGGACTCTCCTGTGCCCCTTCCACCTGCTGGTGGCCCCAGGAATTCCTTGGCTTGTGGTGACCCCACTGTGGCTGCTGCCCCATCTCCCCCTGTGATTCTTCCCTCTGGGTGTGCGTCTCTGTGTCCAAATCTCCCCGTGCTGGGAGGACCAGGGCCACTGCATGTACCACACCCTGTCCTAGGGTGATGTGGCCTTAACAGATTCCATCAGCAAAGACCCCACTTCCCAATAAGGCCACCTTCCCAGGCTCAGGGCTCAAACTGCCTTTTTGGGGAAAAGGGATTTGACCCCTGACACGTTCCAGTTGAGCACTGGGCACCTGGAGCAGCCCAAGAGCAGGAGCGGGACTGAGGTGGGCTCTGCCCAGAACCTGGGTCCTCGCTGCCTCCTTCTTTCTCTGATCGGCCTCTAGGCATCGGGGCCAGGGTCAGGGCTCCCAGCTTAAGGGGTCAGGCCCCTGGCAGGTGGCGCCCTCTGGGTCCCACTATAAGGTGCCTCTTGGCATCTTCCAAGGTCAAAGAACTGGTGAATTATTCTTTATTTGGGTTGTAGATTCATTTATTCAACAGATACATAGGGAGTGTCTCCCCATCACCAACAAACCAAAGATGCTTGGCTCAAGGACCTAGTCTTGTAGGAGAGAGAGAGGGGGAGGGAGGGAGAGAGGGAGATGGGGAGAGGGAGAGGGAGAAGGAGAGACAGAGGAACCAGGAACCATGAAGCAACATAAGAACATAGGGCAGAAT
This sequence comes from Sciurus carolinensis, assembly GCF_902686445.1. Lineage (NCBI taxonomy): Eukaryota > Metazoa > Chordata > Mammalia > Rodentia > Sciuridae > Sciurus > Sciurus carolinensis. The sequence continues at coordinate 546,412 of NW_025920174.1, read as the reverse complement.
TGGGGCCAGGGAGCACTGGGCTGTTGAGTGGGGTGTCAGGAAAGCCCCCCTTGAGGTGACGGCTGAGGCAGACCTGGAGGAGGTCATTGGCTGCTTCAAAGGCCCTGAGGCTGCCACACCAGGGAGGCTGCAGCTGGTGGGCTTGGAGGGAGCAGAGGAGTGACGGGATGTCACGTACATTTAGCTTTTAGAAAAAACCTGGTGAATCACTCAAAAGATCATGGAGTCTGCAGGCTGCTGAAGTCGCCCTGGTGACCCGGATGTGGGTGGTACAGTTCAGGCGGCATGTGACCTGGAATCTGAGCAGAATACAGGAGTCCAGGGCAACTGCCAGGTTCATCCAGAGCCAGGGGGAGGTCAGCACTGTCCATCCTCGGCACGGGGACAGTGATACCAGGGGACAGGTTGGGGAGCAGGCAGGAACCTGGGATTCCAATTTGATCATGTCAGGTTTGGGTGTCATTTAGATGTCAACGTGAAGATGAGGACCAGGCAGGTGGCAGGAGAGGTGAGAGTTCAAGGGTGTCTCGGGTTGCAGATGGATACTGGCTGGCAGCATCCATGTGTCCCTGAACATGTGGGGACCAAGCGGTCGTGGGGAGGGAGCGAGGGGAGAAGGGACAGGCCCATCAGGGTGGGGTTCCTGTGAAGCGGCCCAGGCCTTCTGCACACTAGGGAATCTGCCATGGCCGAGGGAAGGGACACAGCAGAGGGTGGCTTCACCTTTGTGTCCATCCTCACAGAATCAGCATCTGCCTCCCCTGAATGTCCCTTTCCTACCATGAGAAATGGAACCCCTCATTTCATGGTGGGGAGTCTGAGGCTGCTTACAGGGGACAGAGTGGACACTAGCAGTCTGGTGTCTGGCCCCAAGCTGCCCCCTCCCCTCACCCCACACTGCTGCAAGAAACCCCATCTTGCTTTAAGAATGTGTCCTGCGAAACACTTTCCCCACTCAGGGACTCTGGACCACCTTGGAGTCTCCTTGAATTCACTTTACAGATGGGAACCCTGGGGTTCCCTGGGCAAAGCCCTAGGGTGGGAGGTGGTGGGGGCTTGGATTGGAACCTGGGACTGTCAATCTTCAAAGTGGACGTGACTCACCACAGGCCTGACCCTTGCCCAGGCTGTTCCTTCAGTCAGCAACACTGTTCCCTCTCCCTCCTCCTGCTTAGCAGGTGTCAGCTGCACCCTTCTTTCCTGGGGCAGTCCTTCCCTGGCTCCGTCTCTGCCAGGCTCCTCTCTGAGGTCTGGGAGCTCCCTCTCCTTGAAAGGATCCTGGTGACTGTATGGGTTTCTCTCCGACCCTTTGCACTCTCGGTGCAGGAAGTGGGGGGCTCAGCTGATCTCCTCAGGCTGCACCCCACCCCAGCAAGCGCCTGGCGTGGGGCAGGTGCCCAGAACAGACACGTGTGCACAGATGCATGAACAATGTGTAACATGTGGCAAACAGGTAAATATGTCCCGTGGCAGAAATCTGTATTTATTTCTAAATTTGGAATGAAAGCATTCACGGTTGCTCAGGACCTGTTTCCATGGCCCTCTCATGGCGAAGCCATTGCTAGGGCGGGACCAGGGCTTCCCTGTCCCTGGAGGGCAGGGCCTGAGCCTCTTAAATCCAGCTTTAAGAAAAGTGTCTCCGGTAGAGAAAGATCTCTGTGAGGCTCATTTCTCCCTCCCTTCAGGTTCCATCCAGTTTCCACCCTGACTGTGCCTCTCCCTGACCCTGAGGCCACCACCCAACACAGCCCCCATGACAAACTCCCTCCCCTTACTCTGTTTCATTTCCCCTCAAGCATTTAGAGTAATCACAGGACCTGTGGCAATTCCACCTGCTCGGTCTCCTTCTCCCACCTTTGGATGTCAGCCCTACATGGGCAGGGACTAATTTGTCTTTCTTTTTTATTTTTGAGTACCAGGGATTGAACTCAGGGACTCCCACCTGCTGAGCTGCATCCCCAGCCCTGTTTCCTATTTTATTTAGAGACAGGGTCTCACTGAGTTGCTTAGGGCCTCACCATTGCTGAGGTTGACTTTGAACTCCCGATCCTCCTATCTCAGCCTCCAGAGCTGCTGGGATGACAGGCATGCGCCACTGCACCCGGCTAATTTGCTTTTCTTCTATGTCCTCAGAACCCAACCCCATGGCTGGGACTGGGGCAAGGGTTTTGCAAACGCAGAAATGAATATGGAAGAAGGAGGTTTGTGAACACGGACTACCCGCCAGCAGCAGACTAAGCCCTTGACCCACGTTCCTCTTTTAGATCCTAACAGCCACCCTCAGGGTGGGTAAACTGAGGCTCAGAGGCAGTAGAAGCCTGAGTTGAACTAGGATTTAAGTCAGGCCAGGATGTCCACCTTCCTCACACCCAGTGGCCTTCTCCAGGGATCTGTCCAGCGAGCACACCTGGGCCTGTCTTTGGTGACCGAAACACAGTTGAGTGGGTTGTCAACTGACCAAATGTCCACAAGACAGCCTCCTCCAAGGACATTTGGGTTGTGGTATTTTTTCAAGAGTATTTAGAAGACACTGTTTTCTTGTAAGGACATTTCTTAAAAATACCTGTTTTCTTTCTTGCTTTTCTGTAAACAGAGATCCATTCTCTCCCACTCTCCTGAAATTTTTTAAAGAATTAATTGCCCTTTTTATGGATTTGGTGTGTTTGTACTTGCGAGCCCCCTGGCACCCTTAGTCACAACAGAAACATTCTCTATGAACAGAGGAAATTTGAACTGTCATTAAGCAGCAGCAAACGCAGAGACTATTAATGGGTAGACAGTAAGTTGGAGGGGAGAATGTATTTCTCTTGCAAAGTACATACAAAAAGTTGATCCAAACCAAGGCGCTGCCATAAATCTGTTAATTTTGGCAAATTACTGGCAGCTAGCAGGGACAGCTGGTGAGAGCAAGTCAATGGTGGCCTGGAAACTGCCACCAGATTCAGAGGGCAGGTTGGGCCCAGCAGAGGGACATGCTGTCCCGCTCTCACCCAGCACCTGGCCGCTCTTCCCTGAGCTTCCTTGGGTCTTGGAGCCAGAGTCTGGCCAGCTCTCCAGGTAGCCTGGCCAGATTCAGAGCAGACCTGGATGCTGGGCTGAAGGGCGGGAGGCTCAGGATGCAGTTTCGAGTGCACCTGGGGTTCTTTCCCTTCCCGTTGGACTGCAGTCCTCCTGGGTCCGCTGGCAGGGTGGCCTCCTCCTTCCTGGCCTCCCCGCCTCCCCAGCCTCCCCACCTCCCTGTGCCCGGCTGCAGTCTGACTCTGTTCTGTTTCCTTTGGCTTAGGCTGCAGATGGCTCTCTCTGTTCTGGGACTGGATTGTGTCCAGGGCTGGGGGAGGGGTGGCCTTGGGCCCCTGTAAGTGTACCTGTGTGCACACGAGTGTGCCCCCCACAAGGCGTGCACATGTGTGTGTGTGTGTGATGATGGGAGCGTGCCTGGGACCTGTGCTCCTGTGCTGTGAGTGTGACACCTGTGGTGGACACGCCAGTGGGTGTGCTTGCTGGTGCCCGCCTGTGCCCAGGTGCTGCGGCATCTGGGTGCGGGTGGTCACAGGCATGGGGGGACACTGGTGTCACTCAAGGCTTTTGGCCACAAAGAGCACTTTTCCCTTCCCGCTGGGAATAAGACCCAGCCGCGTGGAGGCAGGTTGGGCCCTCTCCGTCTCTGCGCCGCTGCCCTCCCCTGTCCCTCTGTCCCTCCCCATCCCCGTCCCTCCCCATCCCCATCCCTCCCAGCTGGCCTGCCTCTGTTTCTCCCCTGATTCCTTTCCCTTGCTCTTGGCTTCAGATCACCTGCTCACGGCTCCACTCTTCTTTCCGTTTCTCACTCATATTTCTGTCCCTCCCCATCCCTCTTATTTCCATATGTTCTGTCTCTCTCCCTCCTTCCTCCTGTCCTCTGTGACTCCCCGGCACATGCGTGTGCAAACACACACACACAGACACACACACACCCTTGTCCTGTGGAGTCTGGGATTGTTGGTGAGCCGGAAGTCAAGGAGGAGCACAGACACCTCTCTTTAGTCTCAGTCACAGGTTCTGTGGGTGTCAGGGTGACAAGGATGCAGGCTGCCCTGTCCCCTTCCAGCCAGGCTGCCCGTCCTTGGTCTAGGGCCCCCTCCTCCCTGCCTCCTGGGCCCACCCTCTGCCAAGCAGGTGGCTGCTCACGGTCCACCCCTGTTGCTGCTGGAGGCCGGGCCGCTGTGGTTAACCATTTATCACGGAGGCGGCTATTTTCAATGTGTTCCAAATGATTATTCTGCAAAGCTGTTTGGCACTTGTTCTGGGCTTGAAGGAATCACTTCCCCAGAGGTGACCCTCGGCAGGAGATTGCACATCACTGCATGAGGAATGGCCATGGCGGGCATGATGGGTAGTCTGTCTGCCTCCCCTGACCTCAATCGTTTTCCCACGGTGGCAGTGGGGACAGATGGAGTTGACACAAAGTGCTTATAATTTCCGCTAGAAGGCAGCGGAGTGGTAATGGGGTGCTGGGCCCCGACTGGGCAGCCCCGGGTGTGGCCTTCAGGGCTGGAACTCCTGTTGGGGTGGCTCTGTGACAGGGACAGCCAGGTTGCGGGTGGTGAGGGCTGGCACAGGAGGGAAGGGGACAGAGCTGCCAGGCCAGGCAGGAAAGGGTCCCCTCACACATGCCAGCTGACTTGGGACCCAGTGGGCCCTTTCACTAACACCCTCCCAACAAGCTGCCAGTGGTCCCATCCCTGACACCTGGTCACTGGTGAGAGGACAGACACGGTGCAGCCAGGTCACAAACCCAATCCTGATGCACAGCCCAGCCCTGCACCCCCTGGGACTTCACCCCACTGTTGTACCAGGGTCCCCACCTGTGAGGCAGTAGCAACTGCTCACAGGCCCCATTGAACATCCTGTGAGCCAAGACTGTAGAAAACCTGGATCAGGCTGTGCGTAGCAAGAGCTGCACAGGCGTCATTAGCCTTGCCGCAAAGGCCGTCTTCATTTTATTGTATTATTGTACAGGGATTGAACTCAGGGGCACTCGACCACGGAGCCACCTCCCCAGCCCTATTTTGCATTTCATGTAGACACAGGGTCTCTCTGAGTGGCTCAGGGTCTCACTGTTGCTGGGGCTGGCTTTGACCTCACCATCCTCCTGCCTCGGCCTCCCAAACCTTGTGTGCTGCTGCGCCCAGCCTGTCAATATTCTGTTTTAAGGAAGCAAGACTCAGAGCTGGGGCTGGGCTCAGTGCAGAGCACCTGCCTAGCATGCCTGAGGCCCTGGGCTCATCCCCAGCACAGAAAAAAATCAAAAATACCATAAAAGCACAGAAGACTCTGGTTTCCATCAGAGAAGTAAAAATGTCGGGGTGCTGAGGTCCTGGCATGCCTGCTGCACGTGCAGAGCTCTGACCAGCTGGAACCGAGTGGGAACAGAGCCTCGCATTCTCCCACCGCTCCTGGGCTGTCTTTTGCCCATCTCCTCCCTCCTTTCCTCTGCCCCTTGGCTCTCTTCTCTCTCTGGACAACATGAAAGCCTGGTGGTTCTGTCCACAGACCCCTGGAGGCAGGACCAGGTGGTGGACCCAGGGCACAGATGTGACAAGATCCAGTCATCCTGTTTCCTGAGCAGGTCACCTCCACCTCCAGGCCTTGATTCTCTTCTGAAAACATGCCAGATGGATGCCTTGAAGCTAGGTCCTCTTGGCCCTGCAAGTTGCCTCTCCCCTGGGACAGCGGGGAGGACATGAACCATTCACATAATCCACTGGAACAAAGGGCTTCCAACTGCAGAGTTGGCCTCAGAGGGTTGGTGAGGCGGAGCCGAGGAGAGGAGCGCTCTCAGGGCACGTCAGGGGCAGGGGCTCCCTGGCCTCACCCTTCCTGGCAAGGCTGGTTGTATCCAGCACCCAGACACCTCTGGCTGGTCTGTGCTGCACGTGCACTTAAGAGTGGCCACAGGGTCACCTGTGGTGACCTAAGATCAGGGATCTGAAGGGTCTGCGTCCTGCGGGATGCAGCAGAGCGGCCTCTCAGGGAAGCCCGGCTGGTCGGTGAGACCTTCTCCATGATCTTCTTCTCTCTGGGGACACGCTCCACCTCACACCTCCTTCTGCTGGAGCGTGGCTGAGCTTGGGCTGCACCTTCTGTGGTCCAGACCCTGTACCCAGGTACGCCACCTGCAGGTGGCTTCCAGCTGACCAGGGAAATGTCGTGTCTATGTCTCCTCAATGTCACACATCAGAACTGGTCATCTTGTCCCGTCGTCCCCTCCAAGACATGGGAGTGTAAGTAGCATGGAACTCTTGGTCCCCTTCTGAGACTCCCTCCAACCCCAGGAGTAGAAGCCCCTAAACTCCCCCTACGTTTCTCCCTCTGCCCTAGTGTCCTGGTTCCAGTTCTCTCAGGAGCAGATTTGGACACAGGGACTCAAGGGCAAGATGTATTCTGGGGGAGGATCCCAGGAAGCCCCAAGAGAGGAGTGGGAGAGGCAGGCCAGAGAGTTGGGGGCAGGATATAGACCCAGTGGTCGCCGTGGGTGATGGGGCCTTATCCTGCAGACACCTTCTAGGCAACTCTGTGGAGATATCCCTCATCTGTTTCACAGAGGAGGGAGGGGGCCGGGTATCCATACTCCATTTCTTAAGGGTCCTTAGGGAGGAGCTGCATTGGGTTGGGGCAGGTGAATTCCCTGGTGCTTCCTGTCCTCCCTGCGGATCTCTGGAACTATCCCTAAGACTCAGGGACACCCGGGCTGGGCACCAGAGTCAATAACCATCCAAGGGATGCTTGCCTCTTCCAAGAGAGTCGCTGGGCACGCCTCCCTCCATCCATCTAGTTCTTTGCTCACGAAACTTTCTAGGCTGTATTCAAAGTCACTGCCCCATGTTTTTATGCATCTCCACCCATGAGTCATGCTTCACACAGCCACATCTGACTGTGTGTCTGCCTGCCCCGTCCCATGTTCCAGCTGTGAGCTCTGTCAGACACAGCCACATCTGATCTGACACTGCATTCCCAGAATAAATTCTCAACATCGACAAAACAGCTCCATCTCCACAGAGGCCTGTGGGAGAACTAACTGTGTGACTCTGAGCTGCAAGCGAGAACCCCAAAACCTTGCAGGCAGTAGACACCACGGGCTGCCAGTTTTCCTGGGGCTCACCCTGGTGCTAACCCCACCCAGCCCAATTTCAGGAAGAGGAAAGGGATGAGAGCCAGCCACACCCCTGTGAAGACAGAGGCCTTTGCTCACTGTGAGAGGCAACCGATGGATCTGAGGTCACCCTTGCCAAAATGTGCTGGGAAGCTGAAAGCTCCTTGCTGTATCTTGACAGTTGAACCCTAGCACAACTCTGGCTTGGTTTCCATTCTGCCATCACCTGTGATCATTGTGACAAGTTCCCCATCATCTTCTGGGTGCTGATTCTCAATGGTGGCCACCAGTCTGTGGGTGTGAGATAGGATGGGAGGCTCACGCCTAGGAGTGCTGGAGTGAATGTCTTGGGGTACAGCATCTTGGTTACCATGCCAAGGACCTGGGCAGCGGCCACTTTCTGTGGAGACAGGAAGTGGAGAGGAGGGTACAGGGGAGCCATTTTTATTTTTTTCCCAGAGCAGGGTGGCTGTGGTTCCATGGCAGTTCTTAGTGCTCCCCATTCTGAAATGTTAAGAAGGGAGAATGTGTTGCTCTCTGCTGGCTCTTGCTAAAACACCTCACCTCCCAGTACTGGAAGAAATTTTGGGGCAAGGCATAAAGAAGAAGGACACACACAGAGGCAGAAGCATGGGGTCTAAGGAACTTCCAGGTCCTTCTGAGGAGGGTGTTTCTTAATAATGCAGCCATGCTTCCTAGCAAAGCTCCCTGCTCGCTGCTGTCATGAGGTGGGGACATGCCTACCTCACTTTAGGCCAATTCAACATATGAATGCCCAAGTGATTTCTCCCATGAAAGAGACCCCAGCAGTAATCACTGAATAATGGTGGTTCCTAGTGTGAAGAGGACTCTGGGTCTAAAGTGGGTTTTTTTCTAAGTCACTTTTTCAAAAGGATGTTTGTGACTCATACAACAAATAATGCTTACGTGCCAGACACCATTCCAAGTATCTCTCCAGTTCTCATTTAATTCTTGCAGCAGTCCAATGGGAGCTACTGTCTTTATCCTCATTTTATATGCCAGGACACTGAGGCATGAAGAAATAAGATAACATAACTCACTCAAGGCCAGGCCACCAGGGTTGAGGTCCAGGTCCCTAGTCTTGCTTGATAATTTTTTCTGCTTCTACAATGGAAAGGAAATTGACTGGTTCCTGGATCTGGCCATGCTGGAGAGACCTGTGCTGCCCCTTGTCATGGGGTGGGCATCCAAGAAACATGGTCTTCTCTGTCCCCTTTTCCCTTCTTGCCTGTCCTACTCACCTTTAGAATCTGTGGAATGGGAAATGTGTTACTCAACTTCCAATGACTATAACAAAATGCCTGAGATAATTCAGAAAAAAGGTTTATTTGGGCTTATAGCTGGAAGGTTCCAATCCATGATTTATTAGCTTCATAACTATGGGCCTGTGGTAAGGTAGTGCATCTGTTGGGATCTCCTGGCAGAGAAAGCCATTCCTCTCCTAACCAGGAGATGAAGAGGAAGAGACCAGGGTCCCTGTGCCAGGCACAGCACTTGGCTTGGGGTAGGGCACTCTGTGTCCTAAGCCCAGGAGCAGCAGGGGGCTGAGGGACCCTGGTGGCACAATTGGCTGAGGGAATGAACACAGATTCCCTTCCTTCTGTGTCCTTCAGCTTTTTGTAGCTGTGACGAAAATACCTGACGAGAGCAACTTAGAGGAAGGAAGATTTACATGGGCTCACAGTTTCAGAGGTTCAGTCCACAGTTGGCCGAAGCCATTGCTCTGGGCCTGAGGTGAGGTGGAATGTCATGGGGGAGGTTGTGGAGGAGGGAGGCTGTCAGCTCATGGCAGCCAGGAGGGGGGTGGAGAGAAGACAAACCTGTACATGCAAGGCACACCCCCGGTGACCTACTTCCTCTAGCGAGTTCCTGCCTCCCCGTCTATCCAGCTGTCCTTGGATCACTTCACTGATGAGGTCGGGGTCTTCGTGATCTGAACCTTGCTGCACTGGGTACCATGCTTCCCTCACGTGAGATCTGGGGGGACATTCCAGACCCAAACCATCATATTTAGGAAGGTCCAGTTCAGGGGTCCCAAATTTGTGGGAACTTCACATTGTCTTGAAGATCTTGCTGCCACAGAGTACTGGGCCAGCCCCAGGAGGGTCTCAGTCCATGGGTCTGGGGGAGCCCAGGAATATGCCCTTCTGCAAGGCCCCAAGTACCAGTCTTGGGATCACACTGTGAGGTCCACCAGTCTCAGCAGCGGCTTGCTGGTTCTCCAACTTGGCTGCACATTGAAATCATCTGCAGGAATTTAAGACAACTCTGGTCTCAGGCTCCTTCCCCAGAGATGCTAATGTAATCGATCTGGGCCTGGCTGGCACCATCTGGGTTTTTAAAAGCTTCCAACACGCGTGGAATGCACTCTCCGCACAGTCAGAGAACCCCTGTCTGGGCATTCGGTTTTTGTCTCCTGACCTTGACTTTCTCTGTGGCTTCATGGGTTGGAGAACTAATACCTCCCTTAGGTCACCTGGGTTCCCCTGTCTTCACCTCCCGAACTCCCCAAAGTCAGCTTTCCTGGCTGTAGTTTTTGCAGGCAAACTGCTCCTCTGGCAGCTTGCTGGAGATTTCATGTTTGTTCTCTGCCACTGGGAGCCCCCGCTCCCACCATCACCCCACCCTCACCCGCCCTGTATGCTGCGGTGTCTATTAAGAGCAGATGCTAAACTGCTTCCAACAGGCCTTGAAGCTGATGCTCTGCAGAATGGACTCAGAAGGGCCTATTTCTTTGCATGCTGAGAGCGCCAGTGAATTAAACCTGAATGGAAGCCTGCAGAGAGTGGGAGTCGGGGCTTGGGGGGGACTTGGTAGCTAAATCATCAGTTATAAACTCACCACGTCATTTTTCATTATTGGGTACATTGGACAGATATTTTCCTCTTCAAATGCAGTTGGAAATCCATTTGGTCAAAAGTCATTTGGAAACCTCATCACGTTGCCCCTGAAAGCTCACAGGCTTTGTCAGGAGAGGAAGAAGAATGACCCAGGTCCCCTGCAGAAGTCGAGGTGACGGGGCCAGGAAGAGGTGGGACCAGGCTGCCTGGGACTGTGGCTGCATGATTTTTCAAAAATGCTGCCTGTGGTCCACATTTTTACACGGGCCTGAGTCTACAGGGGTTTAAGGTGTGGGTTTGGGGGCGAGGCCACGGGTCTCCTCTGGTTTCAAGGAAGAAAGTGATGCAAGTTCCATACGCTCTGCCTCAGCCGCGTGAGGCCTTTGGTGTGACTCCATCTCAAGGAGCAGATAGAAACCAAGAGCCAGGCCTGATCTCCTTTCACAGACCAAGACAGACTCCAGCAGGGGACAGAGGGTTCAAGAATGTGCCACCAGTGGTGGCTTTTGAATTGGTGGTTCTGTTTCCAATAGCTTCAGAGAGGGCAAACCCTGGGTTGCGAGCAAGACTCCAATCTGAGCTGTGTGACCTCAGAAAAGTGTCTGGGCCTCTCTCAAACATATTTATTTACTTTTGTTTGTTTGTTTGTTTTTTGTGTGTGTTTTAATGGGAGTATCAGGGCTTGGCTGTAAGGAGTCTTGGAGAAAATGCAGGTACCTGGTATCTGGTATTTGCAAGCATATGGTCAGTGCATGAGAACCCTCCCTCAGTCAGGGAGAATTGTGGTGGAGGGGAAAAAGGAAGGACGATCAGAGAGAGAGAGAGGGTGAGAGAGGCACAGAGGAGGCTGCAGGAGGGGGCTGTGTTACTTCTGAGCTGAGCAGAGTTCAACTCCTCTCTCCAAATCTGGGTTCCAACCACACTGGCATCTTACTGGCTCCCCTTGCCCCAGGGCCTTTGCACAAGCCATGCTGGCTGCCTGGAACATGCCCTCTCCTCCCCTCCCCTGGCCTATTTGTCTTCCTTTGGGTCTCAGTGCCAGCATTGCCACCTGGGGGGCATTTCCTGACTCCCAGCCATGCCAAGTCCCCTTTCATGACACCACAGTCAAGGTCCCCATCACTTGAGCTCCTGTCGAGGGTGCAGTTTGACACTGACTCCCTTAGGTACTGTACCCCTCCCCACCAGACCGAGTCCAGGGCAGGGACCAGTGTCCAGCACACAGAAAGCGCTTAATAAATATTGGTTTCATTATTCAACTTCTGTACCTGTCCTCAGGTCTACCACCTTTAACATGCCAACCAACACATGATGGGGTGGTTGACAAGTCCCCATGGGGCACCGACGCTCTTATGTAATTCCCAAAACCATTCGATGACTCACAGTTTATTTTTGGCATGTATACTGTTGGAAACAGAGGACCAGAGAAGGTAAAGGGTTTGCCTGAGGTCACACAGCAGTGGTCCGGAGGATGAGCAGCCAGGACTAGAATCCAGCCTTCCCTCATGCTCCACCTGAGCATGGGAGCTTGGCGCTCAGTCACAGGGCCCCAGGGACTCAGGGGGACTTGCTGGTCTGGGGCCAGGTTTGGATACAACTGCATCAGGCAGTGGGGAGGCCAGGAGGTGGCATCGGGAACAGATTGGAGGGGGCACCCTGACACCTGGCCGGCTCAGGCAAAGTGGCCGGTCAGCCTGGGCAGCCTTGGGTAAGTCCCTCTCTGTAACCTCAGTGTCCTCATCTACAGCATGGGAACACTGTCCTCCTTGAGTGTCCAAATCTTAGGGTTTGTCTCAAGCCTGCTTCCAGGTGGGGTACCAGGGGCAGAGTAAAGGATCTTGGGAAAGACCAGATCAGATGGAAAGAGAGGCAACTAGACTGAGAGGTGAGGACTCCGGACCCAGCTGCTAGGCTTGGTTGACCGTAGCCATTCACTGAGAATGGTCCTAAGCATGAGGGCAGGAGCAATGGCAATCTCTTTGCTACATGCTGCTCCGCCTTGTGTTCCCTGCTCAGAATGATAGATCTCATGAACTCCCCACCATGTTTTCAGAGGTGCAGATAAGGGAACTGAGGCTCAGACACACCACAGACCTGCTGGTCTTTGTCTGTGTTGTGCTATGTCATCAGCTTGGTGACCGACTGGTCCTTCGATACTGAGAAATGAAGATGACTGAAGCCGGGGACTCAGCAAGTGTCCTCCTCCCTGTGACTCCCACCCAGAAGGGGCCTCCTCTGGGCTCTGCAGTCCAAGATCCACCTGATGGGAGCAGTAGGACTTCTCATGAACTGTCCTGGGCACCCACTGTCTGCTGGACCCACAGCCCCAGAGGGCAGGCTGGGCGGCAGGGATCTCTGTGCCCCACAAGCCCTGGGAGGGTGGTGGGGTTCCCTGCACCTCACTCACTCTGCCAAGGTGAGTGCCTGGCACCTAACCCTGGGGAGCTGGACTGAGTCTGAGAGGCTGGCCTGGGGTGTGGCCACACCTAACCAGACGCCCGACCCACGCTGGTGGCTGTGTGACTCCAACCCCAGACTCCACCTTCCCCAGCCCTCTCCTCCTCTGAGTTCCTGCCACTTCTGATAAGGACATGTCACTGGGTTTGGGCCCACCCTGATCCAGCATGCCCTCATCCTAGTTTACTCCCAAAGACCCTATTTTTGAATAAGTTCAAATTCTGGGACTCTGAGCAGAGGTCACTTCTTGCGAGGGGGTGACACTATTCTACCCACCATGGTGGGATATAATCGGCATTCTGAGAGTAAGTCAGCAGGGCCTGGAATCTTCTGCAGGGGCTCATTGCTGATCACAGCAGGAGCTGCTGTCACCTGGATGGGGCTGCAGCTCTAAGTGACTGTACCTGTCAACTTGCTTCATCTGCAGAGTGACTCCGTGGGCCCGCGCCTTGACCCCCATTTTACAGATGGCTGTGCCATGCCCAAGGTGCCCCAGCCTGGGACGGGGCTGCAGCAGCATCGACCAAGGTCCTGGCATCGGGGCTGCGCTGTGGGGGACCTGCTGGGCCACGCAGGTGGTCACTTGTCCAGCAGTGCACAGGCACCAGGCCCTGTCTGGATACAGAGGGCAGGAATCATGTCCTGGGTTGTGACCATGGTCACCTGATGGGCAGGTGACCCTCCAGGTCTGGCTCCGGTCCTGCCACCTCCACCAGGCATGGAGGCAGCCAGCAAGTAAACAGCGTCTGAAACCTTATTCTCAATAGGCTAATTTATGAATAAATTACCATATTCAATGGCCTTATTTTTACTGTTCCTTAACAGGCCCATGATAGGATGATAATTATGGGACTTTAAGTGGCTAAAGGCAGCTGGGGCATCAAAAGCAGTTTTTATGAATCTGTTTATGGCAGGGAAGGTGAGGAGGGGTGGAGGGACATTGAAATGTTGAAATCACACTTTGGGATAAAAAAGGTTTAATTGTTGAGTTATTAGAGAGGAGGAGAGATTTGCGATCTGAAAAAACGACGAAACTCGGAAAAACAAAAGGAATTAATTAGTCTCCCTGGGCGCCCTGCCCTTCAGGGAGCGGATGAGCAGAGGGCAGGTGAGCCAGGAGGGAGGGCGGGGTCCCAGGAGAGGGGCCAGGCTCTGACCGACCTGGGCTGGGTCCTCCACTTGGCTCCTGCCACCCCGCAGTCAGGGAACCCACCCCGCACTTCCTGGGAAGACCCTTCCTAGCCTCTTGGCGGAGAGACCCCAAGCTGGGCTCCTGAACAGATTCCTGGAAGAGCTGAGTCTAGCGTTGTCACACAATGACAGCAGGGACCCTGGAGTCATCTTTCACCTGATCCATCTAGCCCAGCTCCCGGCTGGGCCACGTGGGCATTATTTCACTCAGCCCTTGCCGGGGTGTTAGGAGCTGGTAGTTACGCCTAGCACGCATTGAGTGCTTGCTGTATGCTTCCTTCTGGCAGGTGACTTCAAGGGCTCACTTGGATGAGCCCATGGGGCGGGTTACTATTGTTCCATCTCCGCTTTGTGGAGGTGGAAACTGAGGCACAGAGAGGTCAAGTATGTTTTTCAAAGCCACACAGGGCTCAGCCCCCGTATGCCCTTTGGGGCGCCCACATTGTGTCCTGCTTCTGGGATTTCTTCCCTCTCCTGGAACTCTCAGCAGGTGGGCGGGCTGGGCTTAGGGGGTCCAAGTTGGGGAAGGAAGGGAATCTTAGAGAGGGCAAGCCACCTGCCTGGGGCCACAGAGCGTGAGTTCCAAGCTGGAAGCTGACTTGCCCCGAAATGGGACTCCTGGGGGAGCAGGTGGAGAGGCCATGTGGTGGGGCTCTGCGGGAGCCACGCCCCAGCTCTGTGGGCGCTGACTGCCGGTCCAGCCCTCTCCCGCCCACCCGCCCGCCTCCGCGCGGCCAGCCCTGCTCACCAGCCCTCGCCCCAGCCCAACCATCTTGCGCTTGGGTTTAGTACGCAGCCCGCGGGAAACAAACACGCTCAGCCTGACAGTGGGGATAAATATCGCAGCGATGTTGATTAGCATTTGATCGCAGCTGGGGCCCTGGGAGCTGGAGTACTGGAACGTCCTGGCAGTTTTTTATGCTGAATAGTTTGATTAGATCGGCGACTGAGCCTGCTGCTCCTGGTGAGATAAACCCTCCCGCAGACCAGGGAGGGCGAGGGAGCACTGCTCAGGGTCCGCTGCCCCTGCCCTTCACCTTCACCTCTGCGCCCCGACTCCGCCCCTCCCGCCAGGGGCGCTCGCTCCCCTCTCTCACCTTCTCCTCTTGCTTTCTTCTTCTTTCCGTGCTCCCCTCCCTCCTTCTTCCAGAGTGGGAATCCTCTCCTTTCTCCTCTCCAGGGTCTCTGCCATCGCCTCCCTCCCGCCCCAGCTCTCATCCCCTTCCCCTCCCCTCCCGCTTTCCCTCCCCCTCCCTCGCCTCCTTTCCTGCCCCGCCCCCATCGCCTCCCCTTCTGCAGCCTTAAATACATCATTTAATCAACTCCACAATTTCAATTTCGCATATTTGTTGGCTCGATGTCTGCCGAGGCGCTGAGAACCCCACAGATCGCGGGCCTAGTGACTGGGCCTCCGGGCCTCGCCCCTCCCCCGCTGCTGCGGCCCAGGAGGGAGGTGTGGCCCGGCCCCTCCCCCACCCGGTTCTTCCTGGCAACTGTCCATCAGCCCTGGAGATGTTTCCTCCTATCATCAGTGTGAAATTGCCGGAATGGACTCAAGATCTGCTTATTCCAAATTCGGAGGCAAAAGCTCCATTTGAAGGGTGATAATCTCCATTTAAAACGGTAACAACCTTGCAGGTAGAGGAGATGGGGAGGAAAGGGGACATGGCAGTTGGAGACAACCCAAGGAGAAGGAGTGGGTCCGGTTTTGCCTTGGACAGCCGCTTACAAAGCCCCTTTCTACCTCCACCTAAGAGGGTGCCCAACTTTGCCTGAAAACTGCTGATTTCCTTTCCTGCTGGTCCTGGGGCAGGATGGCAGGGGGCTCCCCTTTAGGTGGCTGTCCCCTTAATCTTACCCTGCGGAGACCCTGCTGCAGTAAGAGCACAGGGCACTGGCTGGAGCCTCTGCCTCTGGCCCCTGTGCAGATTTAACTATGGCTTCCCCCAGGCTGGGGTGGCGGTCTGAGCCCCATCAGGGATGGGGGTTTTCACATCAGCTGGTTCCTCAGGAACAGCCTCCTCAGGAATCCAGGTGTCCCGGGGCTGGCATGGGGCTGAGCTGAGTGCATGTGCTTCACATGGGGGACTGGGCGGAGGTGACATTCACCCTGCTTTGGCCACTTGTATGCCCTCAACAGCCTCTGGCAGCCAGGTCTCCTCACCCGAGGAAAGCACGCTATGCCCTCCTTGGGGACCACAATCAGGGCTATTGAGACGAAGATGGGGACCCTGCACGCCCCTCCCACCCTGGCCTGAGATCCTTTTTTTTTTTTAGTACTGGGGATTGAACTCAGGGGCACTGGAGCCACTGAGTCACCTCCCCAGCCCTATTTTGTGTTTTATTTAGAGACAGATCTCACTGAGTTGCTTAGGGCCTCGCTGTTTCTGAGGCTGGCTTTGAACTTGAGATCCTCCTGCCTCAGCCTCCTGAGCTGCTGGGGTGACAGGCGTGTGCCACCTGCTGACTCTAAGATCCATTTTAATGACTGTGTGCCGTCCTGCTGGCGGAGCCAGGTCTGCCTGTAGGTGTTGGAGACTCTGTTTTCCTGTAAGCAAACGCTGTTCAGGGAGGCAAGTCCCATCTGCCCAGGTTGCGGGCGTGGCCTGCCTGAAACGCCCATGGAGCCTTCCTCAGCTGTGGCTCCTCCTGTTTTACTGGGAGGCCCTGAAACTCATCCTTGGCAGCACCTCTGCCATCAACGCATCCTAACCACTGTCTGCTGGCTGAAAACCAAAGTGGGCCTCAAGTCCTCAAGCCCTGGGCTGGTTTCTGGAGGGGACCTGGGGCCCTGGCTGAGACTGGAGTCTGTGTGCCCAGAGTCCCGTGCTGCCGGAGCAGAGTGGACTGGTGAGCGAGTGCTGGGCCTTGGCCATGAAGGAAGGAGGGGACGACGACAGGGGCCTCTCCTTTTCTCGGGCCCGGCCCTGCTTCCCACGGCAACGCTCTGAAGTTCCAGAACACAGGCGCCAACCAGCAACAGGGCACAAGGGGTTTGATCTGCACACCGCAAACACCTCCTGCAAAAAAGGGCGTCAAATGACGCCCCTGGCGGCTGGGATGAGATGACGGGGCACTGGGCAGCAGGACGCTGGGCCTCCTCCCTCCCTGGCCGCAGACTGGGAGGAGGAGAGGCAGCGGCCACCTGGCAGGCCACACAGTGCCTGGGTAAAACGTGGCGCTCCCCCACAGCAAGGATGGGTCTTGATGCAACTGCAACAAGACAGGATTCCTCCTGGCTCAGGTCCCCGTGTGTCCACTCCAGATCCAGCTTTGCTCCCTCCCTCCTCCTGCCGTGCTGCCTGGCTCTCAGGGCCATGGCTGGTCTGAAGGTGCAGGCGCTCAGCAACCAAGGGACAGAATCGAGATGCCCACGCGTGTTCTCGCATGGGCCCAGCCACTGCAGTGAAGGGGGGACATGGGGCAAAGTGGGGACAGGGCACTGCATGGCACCTGGCCCCTGGGCACAATCGACTTGTAGTGAATGGGGAGGGATGAGGGGGACAGCAGGAAAACATGGAAATCAATGACCTGGTGTGAATGTATGGGCCACAGCAAAGAGCCTGGAGCAGGAACTCCCACCCTTCTCCGTGACAGGCTCAGATGTCCACTAGGCTTTGTCCTCTTTCTCATGATGCACCTGTGGCTTGAAACAGGTACATCTGCCTAAAAGAACATTCTGTGACCAGGGGAGCTTGGGAAATACCCAGCATCTAATCTTCTTCCTTCTCTCCCTCCCATTCATGCATCCTTCCATCTGTACTTACATCCATCCTTCCATCTGCCCATCCATCCTCCCAGCTGCCCATCCATCCTCACATCTGTCCATCCGTCCCTCCTTCTGTCCATACATTCCTCCATCTGTCCATCCATCCATCCCTCCATCTGCCCATACATCCTCTCATCTCTCCATCCATCCTCCCATCTGTCCATACACCCTTCCATTTGCCCATCCATCCCTCCATCTGCCCCTCCATCTGAACCTTGCCTCTTATGCCTACAAACAGTATTTTCATATGGAATTTGATGACTACTTAATATCTACATAAACATGTAAGGTTCTAAACTTGGGGAAAACTTTTAGTACTAGGTGAATTTCTAACAGGTAAACTCCTACTCATCTCACAAAGCCCAGCTCAAATTGTTCTTCTTCAGGAAAGTCTCCCTAGCCAGCAGGCCTGGAGTGAAGGGGTCATCTTTCTTTTTCTAAAGCATTAATTCATTCTCAAATTGGAAAACTCATCAATTAATTAATGATCTCTCTACTACACTGAACCAAGTGTCGTCTGAGGGCTGGGGCCATGATGTTTAGCTCTGACATATTAGGTGCTCAATAATCGCTTGTTGGAAAAGGAATGAATGAATGACGGACCTGCCGCTCCCTGTATTCAGGAAGGACTTCTGAAAGTGTGTGTGAAATTCCAAGCTATAAATTGATTCATATTTTTAAATGTACTAGAGGGACTTGCTATTTAAGGGAAACCTGATGTAAATCCTTTTTATAAAACAAAGACATCCTGAATAATGTGAATAATTGCTCCCTGCCATGCCTGTTTATAAATTGAGATTTTTAAGGATCAGGAAGGACTGGTGTATTTCTAAAAATAAGTAAAATAAAACTTAACTTGACAAACATGTGTGAAGCGCAGACTTTGGGCCGAGCTGGGTGCTGGACGTGGGTGTGGTGTCAGGGTGGACCCCCAACCTGGGGACTCTCAAGCCCAGTGGTACTTTGGTGAAGGTGACATAGGGACCTGAGGACCAGCCTGATCTGCTTCATTCAAATCCTGCCTTCCCAGCTGGGCGCGGTGACGCAGGCCTGTCATCCCAGCGGCTCGGGAGGCTGAGGCAGGAGGATCGCAAGTTCAAAGTCAGCCTCAGCCGAAGTGAGGCACTTATTTAGACCCTGTCTCTAAATAAAGTACAAAACAGGACTGGGAGGTGGCTCCATGGTCGAGTGTCCCTGAGTTCAATCCCCAGTACTCTCCCCAAGAAAAAAAACAGAGACAGATAGAGGCTGGTCCCCTGCTGTGGGTTCTGTCTCAGCAGCTTCCCAAAGAGACCCACGGTGGACAACAACCAGGACCTGCATAGTGTCTGTCCCCAGGCTGCTGGGGGCTCCTCGAGATGATCCTTCTATCCATCCAGCGAGGTCAGATTCCCAGGGCCCACAACTGGAGGCTCCTGCACCCTCCTGTGGCTTATTGGCACCTGCGGGGGAATTCAGACCCTGATCCTGTGTCTGTCTGACACACACAGAGGCTTCCCGGATCTTCCTTCCTGTCGCCTTGGTCTGAGCAGTCCTGGGGGGCAGGGATCCTCATCATTCCCATTTCACAGATGCCTTGACTGAGGCATAGAGTCACACCCTCACCCCAGGTCACACACCTCTCATGTCCCAGGGTGCCATTCCCAGCCACCCCGCCATGCTCGGTGGCTTGACCCTTTCCTTAGGGGCTTCTCTTTCATTCTCCTTTGACAGAAGCATCCCCATGTTCCATGCCTCACTGGGGCTCACTAACAAGCTCTAACAAAGAGAAAGACAGGAAGAGGGGCCCAGGTTCAGCAGCCACCCGCCAACTACAACATGAGGCCGACTGAGCCTGTGGCCAAATCTGGGAAAGGCTGCCTTGGGAGAAATGGCTTTCAAGGGACCCAGACACTTGCTCAAGTTCTTGGTACAGGCAGGTCACTGAGCAAGAACTTAAAAAAAATTGGTCTTTGGACCACCTGACATCTCCAGTCAGTTCAATCCAACTCGGTTCAAAACCCACTCAGCAAACAGCTTTAGTGTGACTGACAAGGGGCTTATCGTGGTGCTAACATGGAGAATCTCAAATGCCAGACAAATGTATCAAAATTTTATGATTTTTTTATTGGGGATTTATTCCTTTAGTTATATTTCTTTTCCCTCAGACGCTTTATCCCAAAAAGGGTTACAATTCCCAAGAAGCACTTCTCTGTGAGCACAAAGAACTAATTAGCAGGTTGGGGACTCTGTAAATATTCATAGTAATCTGTGACTTGGTGAGCATCGGATTCTGCCCTCCCAAAAGCTGCATATTTATAACTTGTGAATTCTTAAATATTTACAAATTCACACAATCATCGACAAATTATTTCATCTGAGAGCTCCACACAGACTCTGGTTTTGTGAAATTCTGATCAAATCTCGTGTAAACTTCCTGGGTGACAGGCAGAGAGGAATGCAGCTCAGAAATCACCATAAGATCCCCCATATTCTATTGGGTCCGTTACTGATTTTACAAGAAGAACATTCAGCTGAACTGGGCGACTCTGTTATGTGGTGGGTGGCCAGATGTTCTCAACAACTGTACATGTATTTATAGCAACGCTCACGGAGGATGCATCTTAGCAAAGGGTTTGTGGGGGCAGTGCTGTCCCATGGGGCTGGGCTTGGCTGTATGGAGCTGCTGCCCACATGTGACCTCGGGCAGCTCTGTGACACTGTCCGCACTCTGGATCTGCATCCCCTGCCTCCGATCTGGTACCTGTACATGAGCAGTTCCTCCAGGGTCACCTCGAGGGGGCATTGGAGTGAGGAGACTGCACCAGCTGTCCTAGGTGTGCACACAGCACCAGCCTGCAGGAGCCCCCAGCCAAGCCAGAGGGCCGACCTTCTGCGGGCCAGGGAAGAGCCAGCATCACCTGTTCACTGCTGTCCACCCGTGCTCAGATGGGCAGTTTCTCCCAGAGCTCCCCGTGCAGGCACTCTATGAACGGGGAGGCTGAAGCCCCCAAATCCACTCATTCCTATGCTGGTCACTCTTCCTGGGACCTTCACAGGGGCTCCTGTGACGAGCTGGCCCTACCTGGGGCAGAGTGCCCACACACTGGAGGGAAGCACCTGGGCCCACTGTCTTGAGGGTCATTGGCTTGTTTCAAAGGACACAGCTTCCATTCTTGGAACAAGCCACCAACCCTGAGCTCAGAGTAGGTCATTCCCTCAGTCTCAGATGTCAACAGCACCTCCTCAAGGGGAACCAAGGCCTTCTCAGACACAAAGCTACACACTGCAGTGCAGAAGCCCCTCCCCAAACACTGGAGTGAGTTCTCAGGGTGGGGGGAGTGAAGCAAGGCTGATCCTGAAGGGGAGAAGGAAGGACTGGGCAGCCCCTGAAAGCTGCCCTCTTGATGGTGAGATTGTACTAAGCTCCTGCAAGGTAATTGTGGGGTACAGTCATGTTCTGTCCACCATGAGAGCTGCTCAGCTACAGCACAGGAGGAGACTTGATTTTGTGCACTTACCACAAGTTGCCAGGGAAAATGATCTCCTTAGTCGCTCCTCCAATTTTAATCAATTGCTCATTATTTTCCCCATGCCGACTTATTTCCATGATTTCTACCACATGAAATGACCGAGATGCTTCATGAAGTGTGGCCTGGCAGAGGGACACCCTTGCCAACCCTGCTGTGAGGGTCCAGCATGTCAGGTCCCCAGAGCCCGAACACACCCACTGGCAGCAGGTGGTGTGGGCAGCTGGGAGAGGGTCTCCATGGATGTCATGAAAACTGTTAGCCAGGTGGAAGAAGGAGCAGCTCAGTGCCTGATCCGTTTATGAGCTGTGAACAGCATCAACTAATGGGTGTAGAGGCTGGTCTGGGCTCTAGCCGTGTCACTGTTGGCACTTTGTTGACTGCCAGAGTCCACAGGACTGTCAAGGAGCTGTGACCAACCTAGGCAGGACAAACTTCCCAGGGATCTGCTTCCTGGGTTGCATCTCCCTCATTCTGGGCCAAAGGCCTGGCCCAGGGTAGGCTATGGAGCCTGCAAAGCAAAGGTGTTTCAGGGACATGCTGGTATGACTGGGGACAGTGCAGCGCCCGTCTTCCAGCTGGGCCCACATGGGTGGGCAGTGTGATCTCAGGGGCAAAGGAAGGCTCCATCCCTCCTGCAAGAACCAGGGAGCTTTTTCACCTCCTCCAGGTGACTGAGACTCTGCAGCAGAGGCAGACGCCTCTGACCTAAGTGAAATAAGCTTTCTGTCCCTGTCACAAACTCACTCTCTTTCCTTGAGGAGAATCACTAATAGATTGACCTAGAAGATTTCCAGATTCTTGCCCGAAGGTTGACTTTCTTAGAGGAAAAGAAAGAAAAACTATGAAACCTCTGGTTTCCTGAGGCTGGGGTGGAAGTTGGGGGAGGGGACACAGTGTGCCCAAATGTCAGCAAGTGTAGAGAATCCTGGGCCACACCCAGGGAGACATGTTCCCCTTGACCAGTGTTCAGGACTTGGTGTATCTAAGGGGAAACTGAAGGACACTGACCCCAAAGCATCCCTAGCCACAGGCGAGATTGGAGACCTGTGGACTGGACAGGACCTTCCTCAGTGACCTGGAGGGCCAGCATGGGGTGGGAAGACCACTTAATGCCTCCCAGATCTCCTGGGAAATTCTCAAATGTCATACTCAGCACAGTTCCCATTCACTGACTACCCAGAGCAGGAGTTAACTGCCCTTGTCTTCGAGCACCTTTGTGTCTGGTCCTCTGGGCAAGAATGACCCCCCCTTTAGCATCCAACCTCTGCCTGATGGTGGTGGTGTGGGCACTGTATGGGCTGTTGAAGGGCACTCTTGTACTCTCTGGTCAAGATGCTGGGTGTCCATCCTGCCTCAGGAATCGGCAGCAGCAGAGCTTGCTGCTGACTTTCCAGTTGGGGTCTTGGCCCAGGTTGCTAAACAGCAATTGCTAAACAGCAATTACCTCCTTTGTGGGAATATTGTAATCAAGGATAAACTCCACATCAGCAAAGTGAGTGATTTTAGCCCAAGGCCCTCATAGGACTAGGACACTCCTGAGTAATTCCCAGAGGTATCTGGGATCAGCTCTGGGGACAAACACAGAGCCTTAACTTCCAGAAGGTAGCATGGGAACACAGGGGAAGTTAACCCTGACAGTCTCCTTCTGACATGAGAAGTGGACAGAAGGCACCTGTGTCCATGGTCCTGAGAGACTGGAGACACCACTTGGTGAAGGGCTTGGTCCAGCATGGCTCTTGCTCATACATGCACAAGACTGTCAGGGCTGCAGCATCCAAGTGCCTCACCCAGGGTGGTCAGAACAGCAGGTGTTTATTCTCTTACAGTTCAGAGACTGGAAGTCCTAATCAAGGTGCCAGCTGGGTCCTTCTCACTCCCAGGCTCCAGGGAGATGCTTCCTGACCTCTTCCAGCTTCCATGGTTGCTAGTGATCCTTGGCGTTCTCTTGCTGGTGTTGACTGTCTCCTTCTTCCCTCTTGACATCGTCCTCCATTGTTCACATCTGTGTGCCCAAGTGTCCCTTCCTGTAGGACAGCAGTTGGTTTGGATTAGGGTTCGCCCTACTGACCTCTTCATAACTCAATTACCTCCATAAAGACCTTACATCAGAGACGCAGAAAAGGGATGTGTTCTAGTTCTTCAGGAGAGTTGTGGAAATTCCTCTCTGGGGCCACACCAAAATGCAATCAGCAGCTGTTTCCTAAAAGTTACTTGTGGATCCCGAAGCCAGAGCAGTAACCATTTTTACTCTGTTACATTGAAATCCCCTGGTCTGTTTCATGCAGGATTGTATACTCTCAGCATTTAAATATTTTGGTTTCCTGGGTTAGGTAGATATTCAAGTATTGACAAAATTTATTAGGCAAGATTTTAAAACATCACATTTGTTCAAATCACCACAAATTCCATCAGAAAAGCCTGGATGTACTGGAGCATTTCAAGTTCACAGTGGTGGGTACAAGTTTTCCAAAATTCTAATTTTCACTTGCACTCTCAAATTTCAATATTGCAACAAATTCCAACTGTTATTTCCTCTGAAGTGGTGTCCTGGAAAATGTCTGTCAAACGACCACTCTGAGTGCCGTTTTGTCTAAAGGTCCTTTCACACACAGGTGTTCCCTGAGGACTGGTGCTGGCAGCTGGAGTCAACTCTTCCTGGTGCTTCTTCCTGGAGTGTTTGGTTGCTACAGAGCCACCTGGTCCTCCCATCGTCATCCAGCCAGGTGCCCAGGGTTGAGTTCCATAGTCAGAATATTTTACACGTCACCCAGAACATTCATAAGTGCAATGGGCTCTTCCCCACAAGCACATGGCTGGGAAGAACACTAGGGCCCCCAGTGTGGTGACTCTGTGCCAGGCTTGGCTGAGACAGCCATCTTACCACAAGCAGCTGAAAGTCAACACACTGAGAAAGGCACATGGTGCAGATAGGGTGCAGAGGGCTCTATGCTGGCTGGCCCCGCTTTGGCAGGTCAGGAGCTGAGCAGCTAGCAGCATCTCAGCTCAGGGGCCAGACTGCAGGCATCAAGGTGGCCATCGGCTGTGAGACTCACTGGAGCTCAGGTGCTCTTCTGGGACATTCTGGTGTTAGCAGAATCCTGTTTCTGGGGATTCCAACTGAGACCCCTGCCTTCGTGAGTGGTCAGCCAGATGCTGGCTCTTCCTCTAGACGTCATCTCCCTAAAGACACCTGTTATGGTTTGGATGTGAGGTGTCCCCACAAGCTCATGTGTGATACAATCCAGGAAGGTTCAGAGGAGAAACGATTGAGTTTTGAGAGTCTCATCCCAATCAATAACTTAATCCCCTGATAGGGATGAACTAAGTGGTGACAGAAGTGGTGGGTGTGGCTGGAGGAGGGGACGGTGGGACGTGGCATTGAGTGTATGTTCGTATCTGGATCATGGAGTCTCTCTGCTTCCTCATCACTGTGATGGGAGCTGCTTCCCTCTGCCACTCTCTCCCGCCATGATGAGCAGCCTCACCTTGAAACCTGAAGAATGGAGCCGGCCTTCTATGAACTGAGACCTCTGAAAATGTGAGCCCTAAATAAACTTTTCCTCTTAAAATTGTTCTGGTCGGGTCTTTTAGTCACAGCAGAAAAAATTAAAAGCTGACTAAAACAACACCTTCTTTCACTCTAGGACTAGGTCTCTGCAGCCTGGAGAAGTCCCAGGGTCATGGCCTGCCTCCCATAACAGCACAGCGTTGCTCTCAGGACTGGGGACTTATCTGCAGGTCCCAGCACAGCATTAAATGCAGGCTCCTATGGGAGGATTTGCCAAGCTCATGGCAGAGGCTCACTCCAAGCATGGGGTCCTTGGAAGAAGGTCCTGGTGACTGCCTAGGTCCCAGGTCCCAGAGTCAGCCTGGCTGATCTGAAAACAGAGTTGGCCTTGCAGACACCTTGGAAGGTCTTAGAGGCCCCAGTGATCTAAAGACCATCACTGAGAAGCACTGAGAAAACGCTGAGGGATCCTGCTGGCCCTCGTCCCAGGACAGGACTGAGATGCCCCAGCAGTCGGCACACACCACTGGCCTTCTCCCAGAAATCCCTCCTTCTTTTCCCAGTAGCACAGAACAGTCTCCCTGAGGGCACCTAGCACTGGTGGTCACAACACAGGGTGCCAGGTTTATCTGTCCTGATTGATTCCAGAAGCTGCCTCTGTCATGCCTGGCCACCCCAGGAAGTGTACAGTGCAGGCCTGCTATCCTGTGAGGCCAGGGAAGCGATGACAATCAGCACTGTGCTGGTGGAAATTTCATGTTTTCTTCATTTCTATTTCACTTTTTTGACAAATAAAAGTTGTATATATTTATGGTGTACAGCATGGTGTTTTGATATATGTGCACAGTGTAAAAAGATTACTATAAGCTAATTAACATACGCATGTCCACCGAGGAAATGTTAATGTGGAGCCCATGGAGGAAATTCCAGAGCTCGGGAAAGGTGTGGATACCAAGAGAGGCCATGCTGAGGGAGGCTTCATGGACTGGAGCTGACCCTGGGCCCTGAATCTCCCAGCTCAGAGCAACTTTCTGCCTTTTCTGGTGCCAGAGCCACCTCCCCTTTCTGCTGAAAGCAAGGGGACCAGGTGGGAACAGCCAGGGTCCCTGCCTGCTGACTCCCACCCACACTTGCTCTGGCCTTGGGCTTCCTCTGGCTGCACCAGGGAAGGAGAGCCTTCTGAATCTGCTTGGAAGTAGGCAGCCAGCAGAAGGAAAGGCACGGATGTTGTCTGCACACGGTTGGGATATATAAGCCTGTGGGATGCTATCTGCACATGGGTGGGCTACAGAAGCCCGTGGGGATGCTCTCTGCACACAGGTGGGCTACAGAAGTCCTTGGGATGCTGTCTACACATGGGAGGGCTACAGACACCCATGGGATGCTGTCTGCAGATGGGTGGGCTACAGAAGTCCGTGGAATGCTATCTGCATACGGGTGGGCTATGCATACAGGTGGGCTATAGAAGTCCATGGGATGCTGTCTGCAGATGGGTGGACTATAGAAGCCCGTGGGATGCTGTCTGCACACGGTGAGTTATAGAAGACGTGGGGGTGCTGTCTGCACACAGGTGGGCTATGCACACGGGTAGGCTATAGAAGCCCATGGGGTGGGACCCTCGACTCTTATCCTGGGCTTTCATCCCCGGAGTTCACCTGATTTTTTGAAAATGCTTCTTTTTACCAAAAGCCCAAAAACATCATTTCTCAGTCGATGATCCCACAGCACCGGCTTTTATCCCTGCATCTCAGGAGTAGCAGTGGCCCATGAAGTAAACATGTGGGTAGCCCAGAGCCCAGCTCCTCCAAGCAGGCCCTGCATGGCAGAGGGTGGTCAAGGACCACCGGGCCTGACCTTTGTAAGAATGCCACATTCACCACGCCCCTCTTGCTTAAGACATGTGGGGACTCTCCACTGCATTACTTCAGGAATCTTTCCTGGAACCATGAATGTTCTAGCTACTCAGGCTAAAACTGGGAAGAATAGAACAACTGTGCCATGAAAACACTCAAGTTAGTTGATGGTTTAGTTCAACGAATACAGCACCTCGAGTGCCATGCTGGTCACCTGGACTAGAATGCTCCAGTGACCATGGGTTTTAACCTGTTTCCAGGTAGGGTGCTGAGAAGGCCATCTGGGCAGTTCAGGGAAGGGGCCTCCCTCCCACTACTCAGGAGGCTTACTGTCTCACCATCAGAGGGTGGACCATGGTTCTCCATGTTCTGACAGCAGCAGGCCTTGCACTGGGCCCTGGAAGTCAGGGTGGACCTGCCGTGAGCCAGGCCCATGGATGTCTGGCAGCCTGCAGTGATGGAGCCTGCCTCTTCACACCTATGTCCTGGTCCCTTAGGCCAGGACCTCAGCTCAAGGCACCCTGTGTGGCATGCAGGTGATGCTGACAGGTGCGCTGCCTAGCCACCCTCCCCCCAGTGCCGAGGAAGGGAATATGACAGAATAGCACAACCTCCATGAGCAGATCTGTAAACTCTAGTAAGCTGCTAATATTGCATAAATGAAAATATCTTCGGCACTTGTACTCTTTCTACCAACAATTATGTGCATTTTCACACTTGCAATTATGGGGTAATGATGTACCGATACATGCTGCTGGGACTCGGTAGCAAAAGGACTTTGAAATTAATATGACGGCACCAACACTTCAGACCTTGCCCCACCCCAGCAAGGCCAATGTCCCTCCATGACTCGCTGTCCTGTTCCTCATGCCTCTTCCTGTGGCATCCTGCCCAGGTCTCCACCTGTGTCCTATTGGCCTCCTGGGAGACAAAGGTGTTTTGTACCTTCTTGAATTTCATCAACCAGAACTCATCAAAGTGGGTGGAATGAACAGATTACCAAGTGGAGTGGTGTGAAGTGCTGCTGATTCACTTTCTACGTGAAGACCCAGCATGAGTAATGAACCATGTATTAGAAAAGGTCAAAGTCAACCAGCCCTGAGATTAGTTTTAATGGTACATCAGTGGGCATGTTATGGTTGGCACTGGATTTCCCCCAAAGGTTCCTCTGTTGAAGCCCTGATCCCCAGAGGGGGACTTTGGGAAGGGTTGGCCCACGAGGGCTCTGAGCTCATTAGTGGGCTCACCCAGGGGTGGACTAACAATTCAGTGGCATATTGGGCAGTGGTGGAGGCAGTGGGAACTGGGCTGGCTTATGTGAGTGGTCCTCAGGGCGAGTCCTTGGGGACTTAACTCATGACCAGCTCCATCCTTCTGTTCTTTGCGTTCCTGGCTGCCATGAGCTGAGCACTTTCCCTCCCCACACCCTCCTGCTTTGCCTCCAGCCCAAAGCAACAGAGACAGCCAGTCACATTGGGATTTCAGTCGCAGAGATGGAAAGCTAGTAGGGCAGAGCTGAATGAGATCATGTAAAGCAACATCCATCATTGACTGCACGTTACTTCACCCTACAAAGTACTTAGTGAAATCAAGGTTGAATCCAGAAAACACCCTGGGATCCATCCCGTTTTTGTGAATAAAGACAGTTTTAGAGTGTTGCATATCTCATAGTAAAACCCACAGGTGGTGTTGCTTTATAATGATGAAATTGCAAAAAAGTAATTCCTAGATCAGGACTTCATACAGCCAAAAACGTTACTGAGCAGGAAGGGGACAAACTTCTCCCAGGGAAGGGTGCGAGCAATGTACACAGCACTTCACCTTCAAGGGGCACACTTCCTGCCCTACCTATGGGTGGAGTGCAGCAGTTCCTTCCCAAGATGGTGGGAAGGTTGGGGAGTGACAGACACACCTCCCCCAGGGGGTTGAGGCCAGCTCAGGGGGACAAGCTGTTTTGGCAGCAAGGCCCTCAACAGACTGGGTGAGAGCAAGAGGCACATGGCACGTAGGACCGAGTGTCCACATCTGAAGGCTAAAGTGAAGGTGGGAGTTGGGTGGGGGCCAGGTAGGAAGGCAGACTCAGGTCCCAGGTCCCACACTCCCTGGGGCACTCGGGTCGGCGTGTGCAGTGTCATGCTGGGACTCAACCTGGACTCTACCCTGTGACTTGGAAGTTCCATCCTACCCATGCGACAGGCAGCAAAGTGAGACACGACCTGCCCCAGTCAGAGAGAGCGGCTCTCACCTCCCGAGTTTGCCTGAACAGCTGCACCTGGGATGATCCCAAAAGCAAGGCTTGCTCTCCAGAGCAGAGGAAGAGGTGCCCAGTGTCCTGCCGCATGTGATCAGTTGGACTCTCCCTCCTGTGACAGGAGCGGGTGGAGCATGAGGAGGAAGCAAAGTGAGTCTCCATGACTGACCTCCACACGGGCGGCCACGTGTGCAACTGCCCCACAGTGCCCATGACTCCCACCCTTCCTAGGTGTGGGCGGGTTGTGCCCTGCGGCCACCGAGCCTCTTCAGGTGGCAATGATGCTCTGTCCTGCCATGCTCGCTTGGTAGGAGCTCCCGTCTGTCACAAGCCCGCAAGGACACACTGGCCCTGTCACGGCCCCCCACAGGCAAGGGTGTGCCTCTGCACTCCACATGCAGCCCACCCTCCTGGGCACCGCGGCCAGACAGCACAGACCATCCTGAGGTGTTGTCAAAGGGACCCCCCTGGGACCAGAGTGATGATGGCAGTGACAACCACAGTGCGGACCTTTCCCTGGGAAGATGGCAATCCCCCCTCCCTTTGGCTAGCCACATTTTCAGGACCCAGGTGCCATCAGAGCCAGAGGGTATTGTACAGGCAAGGGACACTTCATAGCCATGGGTGTCCACCGGGTGGCTTCCTTCTGAGCAGGCACATACATGCACGTGTGTGGTGGGACATGTGTGAGTGCGTATGTTTGTGGGCAGACATGTACTGATGGTGCCTGTGTGCACATGTGCTAGTGTGCGCTGGAGCACATGTGTGCATTGGTGTGTGCTCGCATGTGCACATGTGTGGTGCCAGGCATGTGTCACTGGCATAGGAGGGAAGTAGAAAGGTGCGGTTTTTCTTTGGACTGAGCAAAGAAAGGAAAATCAGAGGCTCTTCAGAGGGCAGCAGAGTGGAAGGAGGATTCAACCGGAGTCTCCCGTGGCAGTGCACGGCCTCCACGCTCGCCCTTGTCTTCTGAGCTCCGGGGTTGACCAGGAGGCACCCAGGCCTACCACATAGTCCAGCCACCTGGACACTGTCTGGGTGGCCCTAAGGAACCACTGGCACCCTGCAAGTGGATTCATACAGAAAGGCTTCCTGAGGCGCAGCTCAGAAAACAGGTAAATGGAACCAGATTGAGGACCCTCCTCAGTGCTAACACTGGTGGTCACTAGGTAGGAGCTTAGTGGGTATGGGGAGGCCTCACACCAAGCTCTCTGGGTTTCAGGGCCAAGTACCCTATGTGCCAGCATCAGGCAATAATGATGCGGGACTGGTCACGGGGACAAACGGTAACCACCTAGTTGTGGCGCCTCTGAGACACAAAGCTTGCTGCCTTCCTCGCATCAGACACTCCTGATTAACCCAGCTACAGTGGCTGCACCATTGCTGAACCAGGCCTGGCCTCTGCCAGCTGGTGGCCTACCAGCCACAGCTCAACTCCAGCCACAAGGAAACGGAAATCCATGCAATGTTAGTGTCTGTGTCTCGGCCGCCAGAAGGGCCACTTTCCATGCTCCCTCTATTAAATCCCAAACACAGGCACACAAAGCATCCCCAAACCCATGCATACATGGCACCCCAAGAGCTCACACACTCAGCACCCCAAATCTCAAGCACACACTCAGCATCCCCAAATTCCAAGCGTACACACATAACACCCCATAAATCTACATGTGCATGTGCACAGCCACACACAATGTCAGGAATTTATTCTATTCCTAGATTTCATGCCTCAGGGTGACCCTGGGAAACTTACCTGTCCTAGGGGATAGACACTCATTCTGTGTGGTCATCCTGTAGAAGACATGTGAATAGTCTCTGAGGGTTTCAGTGGCTCTCAGCTCCCTCCTCATGCTGGGCACGTGCTGCCTCCACAGGCTGGTGTTTGATGCCATTGGTCCTTCCACCTTACATCTATGTGTGCCTGTCCTGTCTTCCTGAAGGGATGTCAAGGTCCTGGTAGGGGTTGTGTTGACACAGGCACTGGGAGATGCCAGATCCTTGCCACCGACTGCATGTACGTGAATTTGGAAATTGCTTAGCCTCCCTGAGCTTCAGTAAGCTCATCTGCACCTTGAGAATCATCATCATCGTCCTGGGCTCTGCTGAGGGTCAGAGGAGCTGACACATACAGGCCGCTGAAGAGGTCCTCGCAGTCATTAGGCACACGGTCAGTCACCTCTGGCATTGAGGATAGACTCCATCATATGCTTCAATGTTAGAGGGTGCTGGGGATTGAACTGAAAGATAGAGACATAGGCTTCCCCAAATTGCCCTCAGCCCCGCTCGTCCGCACCTGCATAAACACAGGCTTTCCCAAATTGCCCACAGCCCCGGTCATAAAAGTGGTAAAGAATGTATAAACACAGACCTCTCTCATCTTATCTGTGAAGGCCAGGGGAGCTGACCCGAGAACGAACCTTGCTAACGACAACCCTCCTCTTGGAGGTCAGAGCGACTCAGAACTTAAGATAACATGCTTTACAATTGTATATGTTAACTAATTAGAAAGAACACTGTATAACTGCTTGCCTTTTATTATATAAACCCTGCTAACGAGGGCTGGGGGCCTCTCTCAGCGTCACTGGTTAAGGACGCAGAGTACCAGGCTCGAGCTTGCTAATAAATGACTCTTTGTTGCTTGCATTGATCATGGTCCCTGGTGGTCTTTGCGGGGATCTCGAACCTTTGGGCACAACATATAGGGGCTCGCTCGGGATGCCCCAAGCCCACCCAGATACCTGATCATAGAGTCATTCGGCCGGTGAGTAAGGCATTGCCGTGTGTTTTCTGGTCTGGATTGCCTGCAGGTTCTGGTTCTGGGCTAGCATAGTCCTGGCGGACACGCTATAGGACCCCAGCAGGGTCTCGGGAGACGTCCCCTCGACCCATCGGGTGACTTTGTCGCATCTGGTGACTCTGTCACATCTGGAAAGCTTCTGTGCTGCATCTGGGCAGCTTCTGTGCTGCATTTGGGTGACTCTGTCACATCTGGTGACTCTCACATCTGGGCAGCTTCTGTGCTGCATCTGGGCAGCATCTGTGCTGCATCTGGGCGACTCTGTCGCATTTGGGTGACTCTCACTTCTGGGCAACTGTGCTGCATCTGGGAAGCATCTGTGCCGCATCTGGGCAACTCTGTCGCATTTGGTTGACTCTCACATCTGGGCAGCTTCTGTGCTGCAATTGGGTGACTTTGTCGCTTCTGGGTAACTCTTTGTCCCATTTGGGCATTGTGTTGCATCTGGGAAACTCTTTGACACAATCGGAAATTGTTTGTTTTTGTTGACAAAGTACCAGCTAGGCAATTTTTGATTTAGCGCGCTACGTGCCTGTTTGTGTATTGTACTATATGGTCTTTACTCTTGCCTTCTATTAAATTCTTCATTGTGTTAATTCGATCTTAGGGATACTCATTGCAGGGTACTTTACAGTCCTTCTCCTTGTTCCTGAGAGATTTGTTTACTCCAATCCCCCTAGGCAGAGAGCTCAGCAGCTCCATTCCTCAAAAGTAGTAAGAAATAATGTTTTGTGATTTTCTGCATTCAAACCTAACCTGATTTCTCAACCAGGAAGAAAAAGGGTTAAAAAGCCCTAGGTGATCCCTCCCTCCCTGCTGCCTGGCCTTGCTAAAGCCTGCATTGGAATGTAAACTGCAGCAGTCTCAGCGGGAAAGGGGGGTGACTTGAAGAAAAGAAAAAAATGTGTCTGTTTTAAACTCCTGGGCTGCTACACAGAACTAACTCATTCTCTAGGATTCTTGTTTTGTTTTGTTTTTCTCTAATGCTGTATTTTTGAGCTCATAATTTTGATCCTGCATACCTAGGTTAATGATTTTTTTCTTTTTGATCAGTTCTATTTTTATTCAACTAGAGTTTTTGAATATCTGTTACATTGCAATGGAGATTCACCTATAAAGTTACAAGGCCTTTGATTTTGTATTATTTGTATGTCGTGCTATTGTCATGTTTTGTCTGTATCAAAACTGAGCGCTCCTAAAATTAAAATTTAAAAATGGATCCAAATACTTTTATTCACGTGATTTAAAAGGGTTCTATTTAAATTGGGTAAACTAATAAAAGTAAAATGTCTTTAGAAATAACTCGCAAGTCTCTAGGTGGTCAAACTAATGGAATGTTGATGTTAAACAATGTCTAATATCAATTGTTTCTAGGACTTTTCTTCAACAGGAAAAAGACAACAAATACTGTTCAGGACACTTGTCTAATATCTTGGTTTTTACAGAATAAGTGAATTAGAGTTAACATGTATGGGATTACTCAAATGTGTTTGCTGGTGACATCTGATTAATTTGCAAAGTTAAAATGCTCATTGTTAAATAACATCAAGTACTTTTAACTCTTTAAATTACATGGGGTAACATACTTAAACATTATTGGTGTTTTCATAGGTTGGTAAATTAAAAAGGGTTTAAAACTGCTTTGTGTCATTACTAAAAACAAGGTTATTAAGAGTTATGTTCTAACAGATAAAACCTCAACTCAGAGGGTGAGCGTTCCATCTGCTCCCTTACCACTTCCCCCTGCTCCCCCTCCAGTTCTGCAAAGCTCCAAGGAGCTCTTAGATTTGGATTTAGAGTTACCATCTCCCCTTTCACTGTGTTTCAGTTAGAGTACTATAAACCACAAAGTATTTTATCTTGTTAAATTGGAGTAATTTGTCTAAATTCAAAAATTTCATAAGAGTTGTTTCAGAATGTGGACAAAAAGAGGTCAACAGATAGGAAAGAGAAAATAAAAGGTTCTGGGTTTGGAAATATATTTAATAAAAAGGAAAAGAAAATGTTTCTGGGTAAGAAAGTGCCTGTGTGATGGAATACATGAGGGTCTAAGTAAGTGCTAAGAAAGTCTGTGGTAAGTAAAGGGCAAGGTTCAAAAAGTCTGTGTGTAACTAAGTTGGTTGTGTGTATTTGAGACAGCTAAAGCTATTTAAGGTTTTTCCTAAGGTGAAATCCTAATGTTCTGATATAAGCCAAAGTTTAATCTATATGGTAAAATGACATGGTAAAATAATAAGGATTTCTTAGAAACACTAATTTACTCTTAACTTTGTGTCTATTAAGTTTTATTCTTTAAAACAATTAGTCTTAAAAATTGGGGTTTATACAATTATGGTTAAACAACTGTTAAGAGTATTGTACTATGTTACAGAGTCTAAATTTTTCTTTAAAAACTGAATTTAGTAAGATTAAAGTGTCAAGGTAATTGTGAAATGGTCACTCCTTGTATATTAAATGTATTCATATTTTCCAGGTATACAAGTTTTTAAAGCAGGAAATTTGTCAAGCTGCTATTCTCCAGAATAAACTTGTCTGTACTGGTAATATTAAACTTAAAGAGTACATTTTATTGGGGATTTATTTCTATCATTTAATGTTCTATTATGGGACATATTATCAGTAAGGTATATGTAAAATTGGTTACTTATTTCACTGAGATAAAATTTAAATGTAAATGTATATCTAAGAGTTAGTGACAGCCTGATTTGTTTAAAGGTTCATATTGTAGAAGGTGAAAGCATTTTGCTACACAGAAGACAAGTTAAAAGCTCTCTCAGCCTTTCTTTGATTGATTCCTGTTCTGGATATAATGTTAGACTGTGTTAACTAATGTTCATATGGACTCAGAAATCAATATATGTAAACTTCTTAAAATGACATCTAAGAAAGAGTATAATGCACAATAGCAAAAATGGGACAACAATGACTGAGATTGGGGTCCCTGACTTCATGACTGTAGCATGCCTGGTGCCTGGGAGTGTTCCTGTGTAGGAGCACAAGATGCCTAACTTCTGTGGCAGTAGCCTCCCTGGGGAGGCTCTGTACAGGAGTCCTATCAGCTCTTACATTGATCTCAGGCACACAGTTCTTGGGCAGAAAGAAATTGTTTTGCTAGATAACCAGTGTTCATCAGTTCCCTTCTCTAGTTCCTGCCCACCTTACAGTAACTTTGGACAGTGGACTTCTTTGATAGCAACAAGGAGTTCCTAACATTGTACTTTGCAGTTGTGGGAAAAAGTTGTGTAGATGGTCTAGTCTCTGTAACTCTCCTGAAAACAAAGAATAATGCTTACATAGTCTTTAACCTAATAATAAGACATGTATAAATGTTGCTAACATAACTCTTTAGATCTGCATTTCCATCAGAGAACAGAGCTCCATCTGATCTCAGCTTAATCTTCAAAATCTGTGTTTATAAACCTTTATTTTCTAATACTCCTTTGACCCTCACTGAACTTGAAAATTTGGTCATGCTGGTCATGGCAAAGGGGGCAAAAATTAGCTTTAGGATTAGAACATTTTACTTAAGACTTGTGAAGAGCCCTGCCTTACCTGAGATAAGGCTCTGCCTCACCCTGCTACATGTTAGAATGACTCCAAAGTAAGCCAGACTTTAACTCATTTAAAGTTGTGCTCAAAAGTTTGATGTTTGTTGTAAAGATTACTGTGATCTCAAACAGGGTATATAATGTAGAACTCAGTCAAAATTCAAGATAACTATTATACAAGCTAAATATGTTTTTACTCTTGCTAATTTCATTTTGTAAAATGGTTGCCTGTTACTGTTTTGCAGAAGGAGCTGCTTCCAGAACATACAACCTAGGTAACTTGTGATAATAGGCCATCACCTTCAAAACAGATAGTATGTGGTAGTACTTTAATAAAAGGGTAAATGACTGTAAACTTATGGACATTAAAGTTAAAGCCCAGTACTCTTACTTTATGACTGGTGATACTGGCTTGCTGGATGATTAAGATCAATCTTAGAAATTGGAATTAAATACAGAGGCCAAGAAAAAAACAGTATCTTGCCCTCAAAGTCAGCCTGAACCCAGGGAATAAGAGGACTTCTCTAAGGAGCGCTGCAACTCTGGGTCACACAACCTCCTGATCAAGGAGATTGTTGAGACTAGAGGATGAGAATCTCTCAGTGCATCTGCTGCAGAGGAGGGTCATGGAAAAAGGGAGACACCCCTAATGCTTTCAAGGAAAGCCACCTCATCGAGAAGACCCTGCCTAACCAATGGCACTAATGGAGCTAAGAAGCTGCTTTAAGTTCTCTATGAGTGACTCCTGTGGAAACTCAGCTGACTCTTTAACAAGACAGGAACCAGGTCAATTTGACCAGCTTGATCTTGGACACCAAGCTAAACAGTTAAAACCAAAATATAGCCATTCTTGGGCATTTAAAAGAAATAATAGTTAAAAGTAACTTAAGATGTACACTTGTGTTAACCCACTAAAATTAAGAGTGGAAGCTACAAAAGAAAGATTCTTAGGCAAATGTGCCTGATAACTATCAAGGAAAACTGCTGGAGTCAAAAGATTTTAGTCAGTTTAAGGCCTACAGTCACAGGTAGGCTTTATCTATGTTTGCTAGTATGATTATCTAGCCCTAAGTAACAGAAATATAGAGATCTCTACTTAACACAGGCTATACCAATAAAGGGATATTGTATAAAAATCAGATGACATTAAGTAGCTTAACTATATTTTCTGGGGACCTCAATGACATTAAGAGTTAAATATTGTGTTTACATTCCTGATAACCTGGACAATGTTAAAGTCCCTGAATAGAGGCCTTGTCCCCTCCAGCCTTTGCTAGGCCTTGTTATGGAAACAACTTCTCAGTTCTTCCACCCCCTGGTGAGGAATTATTGACTTCTGTCATCTTTATGATATTCATTGGCATGTTCCAGATTCCGCAACATTTATATTGTATCAATCTCATTTCAGTACTCATGTCTTTTTGTTCTTCTCTCATAGAAGCACCCATCCCCAGATGCCTTTACAGCCTGCTCTTCCCCAACCAGACTTCTACCTTGGACCCCTCAGTTGACCCGATTTCTAAAAAGGAAACTCCAAACTGCTTGCCCCATGCTGCCCACTTCCAGCTCGAAGAAGCCAGATTGGTCATCGCCCATTTTCCCTACAGCAGTGAAGGAGTTCCTAGTATTAGAGGGGTAAATGAAGTCAGAATTGGGGACAGGCAGTTAGTATAGAAATATGGGATCGGGTCAAATTAAGGAAGTGAAGGCCATGAAGGCCATCTGCTTCTGGAAGTTGGAGACTGCCCCTGGGAGAATAAAATGTTAAGGATCTCCTAAGCTCATTAATTACCAAATTTACCTGCCTTTAAAGACTGTAAGCAAGGAGGTCTATGTGCAGCTCTGGGAGAAGAGTGTTGGTTTTATGCTAATCATTCTGGAGTAGTGAGGGAATCCATGGCGAAAGTCAGAGAAGGACTAACAAACAGAAAGAAAGAATGGGAAGCTAGTCAGAGCTGGTTTGAATCCTGGTTCTATTTTTCCCCTTGGTTGACTACTCTGGTGTCCGCTACAGTGGGACCCCTAATATTGTTGTTACTAGCTTTAACTATAGGACCTTGTATAATCAATAAGTTAACTGCTTTTGTTAAAGATAGAATAAATACAGTACAGCTAATGGTGCTAAAGGCCCAATATCAGCCCATTAAGCAGCAAGAATTAAAACAA
Source organism: Sciurus carolinensis (assembly GCF_902686445.1). Taxonomy (NCBI): domain Eukaryota; kingdom Metazoa; phylum Chordata; class Mammalia; order Rodentia; family Sciuridae; genus Sciurus; species Sciurus carolinensis. The sequence continues at coordinate 509,367 of NW_025920174.1, read as the reverse complement.
TAGAGACCCAAGATTGGCTCTCTAAATGTTCTTGGAAAGGGGGGAATGTTGAGAGCAGGGTGGTATCTGTGCTGCTAACTGTCTCAAGGACAAACAGGACTGCTGGGCCCCTGTGCTTACCAGGGTTGTTGAGAGATATTTGTCCGAGGAATGTGCGGTTGCCTGGAGACCTTATCTGTCAAGGATGGGAGTGGGGCTTAGCCCCGACTCATCTCCTGCATAGTTCACCCCTTCCCTCCTCCCTTCTTCCACTGTTGAGAGCAGGGTGGTATCTGTGCTGCTAACTGTCTCAAGGACAAACAGGACTGCCGGGCCCTTATGCTTACCAAGGTTGTTACGAGATATTTGTCCGAGGAATGTGCAGTTGCCTGGAGACCTTATCCGTCAAGGACGGGAGCAGGACTTAGCCCCGACTCATCTCCTGCATAGTTCACCCCTTCCCTCCTCCCTTCTTCCACTAGGACCATTCAGTTCTGGCAGGACCCAATGAAAATCAAATAGATTGGCAGGACCCAACCAGAGGAGGACTAATGTTTAGCTGTTCAAATGTTAACCAATTAAAAGAACACTGTAAAACTGCTTGCCTTTTATTATAAAAACCCTACTAACGAGGGCTCGGGGCCTCTCTTAGCGTCACCTGTTAAGGACGCAGAGGACCAGGCTCGAGCTTGCTAATAAATGACTCTTTGTTGCTTGCATTGATCGTGGTCTCTGGTGGTCTTTGTGGGGTCTCGAGCCTTTGGGCACAACATATGGGGGCTCGTACGGGATGCCCCAAGCCCACCCAGACACCTGATCATAGAGTCATAAGTGACACCTTCGGCCAGTGAGTAAGGCATTGCCATGTGTTTTCTGGTCTAGATTGCCTGCAGGTTCTGGTTCTGGGCTGGCATAGTCCTGGCGGACGCGCTATAGGACCCCAGCAGGGTCTCGGGAGACGTCCCCTCGACCCATCGGGCGACTTTGTCGCATCTGGTGACTCTGTCACATCTGGGTAGCTTCTGTGCTGCATCTGGAAGCTTCTGTGCTGCATCTGGGCAACTCAGTCGCATTTGGGTGACTCTCACATCTGGGCAGCTTCTGTGCTGCATTCGGGCGACTCGTCGCATCTGGTGACTCTGTCACATCTGGGCAGCTTCTGTGCTGCATCTGGGAAGCTTTTGCGCTGCATGTGGGTGACTCTGTCGCATTTGGATGACTCTCACATCTGGGCAGGTTCTGTGCTGCATTCGGGCGACTTTGTCGCATCTGGGTAACTCTTTGTCCCATTTGGGCATTGTGTTGCGTTTGGGCAACTCTTTGATATAATCGGAAATTGTTTGTTTTTATTGACAAAGTACCAGCTAGCCAATTTTTGATTTGGCGCGCTATGTGTCTGTCTGTGTATTGTATTATATGGTCTTTACTCTTGCCTTCTATTAAGTTCTTCATTGTGTTAGGCTGTTATAATTCACCACCGTTCCTCACTCCCAACTCCTCCTCCAACGCTTCTGCGGTGGCGGCGGTGGCGGCGGCGGCGGATGCGCCGCACACCATTCCTCACTCTCAAACTTCTCATCTCCAATCTGAAGGAAAATGGGTCTATAGATCTCCTGATAGAAAGGAGCAATACTAATCAATGGTCAAATTCATTTCATCCTTTTGGAATTATACAGGAAACAGGTTTTCAACCGGATAGACGACCAGCAGCCGCTCTCTGCTGTGACGACATTTCCAACCCACATCGGCGTCATCTGGCCCGGTTTCTTTTTTATCTAACCTTTACATCTCTCCTCCTCTCGATAGTTGGATATCTAATTGTTATAGAGATGGGCCAAACTCAAAGTACCCCTTTGACTATTATGGTCAGCCATTTTGAGGAGGTTCAAGCCAGAGCACGTAATCTGTCAGTTGAAATCAGTAAAAGAAAACTTGTAACTTTTTGCAAGTCGGATTGGCCCACCTTCCAAGTGGGATGGCCCCCAGAGGGAACCTTCCACCTTCCAACTATCCAAAAGGTGAAAAATAAAATCTTCCAATCAGGAAAAATTGGCCACCCAGATCAAATCCCCTATATTTTAACCTGGGAAAACTTGGTAGATAATAACCCTCCAACCTGGCTTTCTCCCTTCCTACCGCTGCCCTCCCAAACAACTAAGATGCTTGCCCTAAAGAAGTTAGATTCGTCAGAAAAGTCCACTGCTCCCCACCCTATTCTCCTGGAGGAAGATCCAGACCCCCTTCTTGTTAATCCTCCTCCTTATATGCAAGCCCCTATTCCTCCTCAGGACCCAGGACCGGAGGCTGCAGAACAGAGAGAAGTGGCTGCAGCCAGAAATGAGGAAGAAAGAACTGGCTTGGGAGGGCTGGCAAGGTGAACGCGGAGCCAAGCCCAGCAGGCAGCCAGCCCCTCCCGACCAGAAGCTCCAGATTCCACAACCACTCTGCCGCTCTGAGAAACTGTGCCGCCAGACAATGCTGGCAATCCCCAGCTTCAATATTGGCTCTTCTCTACAAGTGATTTATATAATTGGAAAAATCAAAATGCTAAGTTTTCCGACAACCCTAAAGACTTGATTTCCCTTTTAGATAGCGTCATGTTCACTCATCAACCTACTTGGGATGACTGTCAGCAGCTACTCCGGATTCTGTTCACAACCGAGGAGCATGAAAGAATCCAGATGGAAGCCAGAAAGTTGGTCCCCGGAGACGATGGACAACCTACTGTATACCCTGACTTAATTAATGCTTCTTTCCCCTTGTCCAGGCCTCTGCAAGATGAATGGGACTACACTACGGCTGAAGGTAGGGAGAGACTCCGGGTTTACCGCCAGACTCTAATGGGGGGTCTCCGGGCAGCAGCTCGTAAACCCACTAATTTGGCCAAGGTGTATTCAGTCATGCAAGAAAAACAGGAATCACCCTCAGCTTATTTAGAAAGATTAATGGAGGCATTTAGACAGTATACTCCTATGAATCCAGAGTCCCCAGAGAATCAGGCAGCAGTAGTAATGAGCTTTGTTAACCAGGCAGCACCGGACATAAGGCATAAGTTACAAAAAATAGAGGATTTAGAAGGGAAAAGTATTCAAGACTTAATGAGAATAGCCCAGCGGGTATTCAATAACAGAGATGCACCAGAGGAAAAGCAGCTTAGGGCTACTAGGGAAATAATCAAAGCATTAGCAGTAGCATTGCAGGGAGGGAGAGCAGAAAAAGAAGGAAACAGACTCCCGAGTAATCGACCACCACTTGGGAACTCCAGAGTGCATGATCTGGGTCGGAATCAGTGCGCCTACTGTAAGGAGGAAGGCCATTGGGCTAAAGATTGCCCTAAAAAAAGAAACCATAGAACCAGAGATGGTAAATGGACAACTAGGAGACCATCGGTCCTGGTCACCCAAGATGAAATGCACGATTAGGGGCGATGGGGTTCGGAACCCCTCCCCGAACCTAGGGTAACTCTGAAAGTGGAGGGGACTCCAGTGCAGTTTTTGGTGGATACAGGAGCTCAATATTCAGCTTTGACTGACCCTCAAGGAAAGATATCAACAAGCACCTCATGGGTGCAAGGGGCTACGGGGATTAAAAAGTGCCCTTGGACAACCAAAAGAACAGTAGACTTGGGAACGGGAAAAGTGTCCCACTCATTCTTAGTCATACCCGACAGCCCCTATCCCTTGTTGGGAAGAGATTTATTAACCAAAATCGGGGCCCAAATTCATTTTTACCCCGAAGGTGCCCAGGTAACCGATGGGCAAGGAAAATTGTTATCTATGCTAACTCTTACTTTGGAGGATGAATATCGGTTACACCAGCAGCCCCAATCCCCTGATAAAAACATTGAAGACTGGGTATGGCGGTTCCCAGATGCCTGGGCAGAGACTGGGGGAATTGGGTTAGCTAAACATTGGCCCGCCCTCTATATAGAAATAAAACCAGGAGCTAACCCCGTTAGGGTTAAACAATACCCCATGCCCAGGGAAGCTCGAACAGGAATAACCCCTCATATCCGACGACTGCTGAACCAAGGAGTACTACGTCCTTGCCGATCGGCATGGAACACCCCTCTGCTTCCAATACGGAAGCCCAACTCGAACGAGTACCGCCCAGTTCAGGACCTAAGAGAAGTAAACAAAAGGGTGGCGGACATACACCCTACTGTGCCTAATCCGTATACACTTCTGAGTGCGCTTCCTCCTTACAATGGTATACAGTGCTGGATTTAAAAGATGCCTTTTTCAGCTTGCCTCTAGCTCCAAAGAATCAAGAGCTATTTGCCTTTGAATTGACAGACATTGATGAGGGTATCAATGGACAACTTACCTGGACGAGATTGGCGCAGGGATTCAAAAATTCTCCCACCTTGTTTGACGAAGCTCTACATGAGGACTTGGGTGAGTTCAGATAAAATCATCCCAACCTAACTTTGTTACAATATGTAGATGATTTTGAACTTTTATCTTCCCTCCAGGCCCTGCAGAGGGCCCACAGAGAAGTCTGGCCTAAGCTCAAAAGTCTGTACGAGTCCGGCCCGCCTCCTGTTCCTCACAACTTCCACCCGGGTGATTGGGTCATAGTGAAGCGACACCGACAGAGTAACTTGGAACCACAGTGGAAGGGCCCCTACATGGTCATTTTGACTACACCCACTGCTCTCAAAGTCAACGGCATCGCCTCCTGGATTCATCACACCCACGTCAAGTTGACTGAACCCCTTTCCGACATCGTGCTTCCTGCCCTAGATGACTCTGCCTGGAGAGTGGACAGGTCTAAGGACAACCCACTAAAGATCAAGCTTTGCCGCCACAGACTGTGACTATGTTCTTGCTTTTGCTTTGTTCTTTTGTTCTGGCCATAACCATAGCTGTAGCTCCAGTTTTTGGAGCCACCAACTTCAGCCCATATCAACCTTATGAAATCACCTGGGAAGTAACCAACCCAGCGGCAAAAGGTTCCCAGCTTGACTGTGACTGAATACCACCCTTTATGGACCTGGTGGCCTGAACTGCAAGTAGACCTTTGCACATTAGCAAACGGGCTTTTTCGGTGGGAACAGGCACTATTAGTGTTAACGAAGAATTACATCTAAGTAAGCGGGCCCTTACAGATACAGTTAGTGGGAGAACAAGAAAATTTAACTGTGCTTATACCCCGTGGGAGGGAGGAACTTCAGCGTCTCCCCTTCTACGTGTGTCCTGGTTATTCTCACCAGAAGAATGTGGAGGGGAAGAATCTTATTTCTGTGCTAAGTGGGGATGTGAAACTACAGGGCAGGCTTATTGGATAAAAGCCTCTCGTGATTTAATTGAAGTCAAGCGAGGGAAAAAAACAGTTTCATGTAACAATAGGTGTAACCCCTCTCCATCACCTTCACCGATAAGGGAAAGCGGGATAAACAATGGATAAGAACTCGATCATGGGGGTTACGCCTCTATGCTGAGGGACCTGATTTGGGGGTAGTGTTCACTGTTCGGAATGATTATAAAGGTTTTCACTCAGCCATTAGGGCCTAACCCCATTTTACACCTTCCGGCCCAAAGAGTTCCAGTTATCCCCCCACCCGAGGTCCAAAAATTATTAAATTAGTTACTAGCCTCCCAAATACCCCACAACCGACCACCCACTCCTTAAGTGCCCCCTACTTAAGAATTAAACAACCCCATGAACAGTCAATTGTGGATCCAATTCAACGGAAGCTCATCCCCTTTTGAGCCTTTTGTCTTGGTCCTTCCTGGTGCTCAATGCACCTATCCTAATTTGACCAGGTCCTGCTGGCTCTGCTATGACACTGTCCCCCCCTATTATGAGGGAGTAGCAGTGCAAGCCTATGTTACTATCTCCACCAAGCTCCAGGATTGCGCTGGGATCTACACAGTCCCTAACCCTAGAACAAGTGTCAGGGCAAGGCTCTGTTTAGGAGCAGTGCCCTATGCCAGCCGGTCCCTCTGTCGTTTGACATGGAAATCCAACCGGAGGAAGAAAACTCTTTTATAATCCCCCACAACAATACCTGGTGGGCTTGCTCCTCTGGACTCACCCCTGCGTCCACTGGAATGTGTTAAAACAGTCAAAGGATTATTGTGTTCTAGTCAGATTGGTTCCACGGCTAATTTACCATGAGCACCAAAGTTTTATGACTATGATTGAACAAGGATGGGACCTGAAACAGAACTCTATTCGACACAAACGGGAACCTATTACCACGTTAACTCTTAGTCTGCTGCTCGGGGCTAGCTTGGGAGGGCTTAGGAACTGGAGTAGCTTCCTTGGTTACTCAGAACAGACATTACTCCAATCTAGAGCAGCAATAGATGCAGATATGGAGCGTTTGGAAGATTCAATCTCTCATTTAGAACAATCTTTAACTTCCCTAGCTGAGTGGTCTTGCAAAACAGAAGAGGTTTGGACTTAGTATTCTTACAACAAGGAGGCCTATGTGTGGCTCTAGGAGAAGAATGTTGCTTTTATATAGATCACTCTGGAATAATTAAGGATAACATGGCAAAAGTCAGAGAAGGACTAGCAAACAGAAGAAAGAACGGGAAGCTAGTCAGAATGGTTTGAATCCTGGTTCACATTTTTCCCTTGGTTAACTACTCTGGTGTCCGCTGTGGTAGGACCCCTATTATTGTTGCTTACTAGCTTTAACTATAGGACTTGTTATGGTCAATAAGTTAATTGCTTTTATTAAGGATAGAATAAATACAGTACAGCTAATGGTGCTAAGGGCCCAATATCAGCCCTGTGAAGCCGCAGCAAGGGTTTAAAGTAATAGAGACCAAGATTGGCTCTCTAAATGCTCTTGGAGAGGGGGGAATGAAAGATAGAGACACAGGCTTCCCCAAATTGCCCACAGCCCTGCTCTTCCGCACCTGTATAAACACAAGCTTTCCCAAACTGCCCACAGCCCCAGTCGTAAAAATGGTAAATAATGTATAAACACAGACCTCTCTCATCTTATCTGTGAAGGCCAGGGGAGCTGACCTGAGAACAAACCTTGCTAACGATAACCCTCCTCCCGGAGGTCAGAGCGACTCAGAACTTAAGATAACATGCTTTACAATTGTATATGTTAACTAATTAGGAAGAACACTGTATAACTGCTTGCCTTTTATTATATAAACCCTGCTAACGAGGGCTGGGGGCCTCTCTCAGCGTCACTGGTTAAGGACGCAGAGGACCAAGCTCGAGCTTGCTAATAAATGACTCTTTGCTGCTTGCATTGATCGTGGTCTCTGGTGGTCTTTGCGGGGTCTCGAGCCTTCGGGCACAACAGGACGTGGGAGTTCCCAGCAGGATGCAAACACCAAGCCTGCCTGTCCCCACTGTGCTGGGGACATTGAAGGACCAAGAGGTTACCTGAGCCTGAGGACCTGGGTACAGACAGGAAGTGGCTTGGGGCAGGGCGGACTCAGACCTTCGGCCACCATCTTCCCTCCCCTGTCCACCTCCACGACCCTCAGGCTCTGGTTCATCCCAGTGGTTGCCCTGACCACGTCCCGGGACCAGGCTGTGACCACAGAGAAAGCTCAGCCCTGCGGCCGGGCAGGCCCCTCCCCACTGTGACTTCTGCCACAGTGAGTGGGGGAGAGGCAGGGCCACTGAGGCCAGCGAGGACATGACCTGCTCCTGTGGCTGAGCGAGGGTCAGAGGGAGCCCAACACAGGACAGGAGCTGGGCTTCCCGGGTCAGCGGTGGGGAGCCTGAGGCTGCCCCACCTGCTGTTGACTCAGTGGACCATCCGAGCTCAGGGCTCCAGGCCCAGCACTCCTGAGTGGCTGGAAGAAACCCCACTGACCCCCACGAGGTCTTCCTCCTGGGCCACCATGCCGGTGGGGTTATGGGTCCTCTGTAACAGAGCCACATAAGCTCTCGGGATCCCCTACAGATGGAGCCACTGAGGCCCACGGCTGGAGGAGACAGCATCCTTCGGTCTGCAGGGCTGTGTGGACATGGACGCCCTAGGTGCTCAGGGGAGAGAGGAGTGGACGACAGGAAGGCACTGGCCGTTGTCACCCACTGTGTATTGGGCGCTGGTGACAAGAAGAGCCATCAGGTGTGACCCTGCTCTTCCAGAGCTCACAGCCAGAGGCAGTCCCAGCAGGACCCTGCAGAGGGACAGCAGGGGTGGGGCCAAGGCCTCCCTCTCAGCCCAGGGTCCTGACAGCTGTGGGGTGGCCTGGGCTGTGATCACATCCAGGTCAGGACCCAGAAGAAGCTGGGCTGGACACAGGGCTCCATCCCTCCCACTGCCTCACTGTCCCCTGGTCCACGGGCATCAACCAGAGTCACTGGTGACCTGAAGCCTTGGAGAAACTCTCCAGGAGGGACGGCCAGCCAGACTCTGCAGACAGTCTCCCGGGACAGGGGTGACCCACAGCCTGGTGTGGACACACACACCATCCTGTGGTCCTCAGAGGCAGCCAGACCCCAGCTGCTTGACACCGCAACCACCAGCACAGGGAAGCCCAGCACCTGCCCAGAGCACTAGTGAGGCCCTTGCGGGGCCAGGACATGATGAGATCATCCAGATCCACCGAGACCAGCCATGCACCTCGATCCCCAGACACAGAGTCCTCGCCAGCCGCCGGGCTCCCCCCCCACAGTGTTCCCTGGAGAGAATTCCCAGGCACCACCTGCAACAGGCTCCAGACAGACAGGGAGACCGACCGGACCAGCAGGGCCTGGACTTGCCCAAGGTCACATGGCCAGGAAGGGTTTCTAGCCACTCGCTTGAGGGAGGATCCCAGCTGCCTCCATCAGACTTCCAGAAAATCGTCTCAGGATCCATCCAGGTGTCTCCTTCCCCCTAACTTTCTCTTCTCTGCTTCTCTCTGTTAAAAAATCTTTTTTCTCCCTCTTCCTCCCTCTCCTCCTTCCTCTCCTCCCCCTCCTCTCCACCCTCCTTTTCTGCCTTTCTCCATTTCTCACCCCCTTCTCCCCTGTACCTTTCCTGCACCCTCCGGCACCCCACATTCCCCCCTCAGGGGCCCTCTCCTCCACGCCCCCCAGGGCAGCTTGGTCAACCTGCCTCACACCTGCCAGTCCCCAGAGGCAAGGCCTGAAGGAAGCTCCCCTGCTGCCTACCCAAGCCCCCTCTGCCTGAGCCCCAGGAGCCCCCCCAGGGCGGCAGGCCCTGCCCTGGCCACAGAACTGGTCAGCGAGGGCGCCCCAAGGCAGCGGCCCTCCTCCCAGAGGCCAGGTATGCATTACATCCGGCCGGGCTCTGGGCTGACAGCTGGACACACTTTTGCAGGCGGGTGTGGAGAGGGAGCCAGCCAAGATGCACATGCCAACCTGCCCAGCCACATCCCCTAATGGCTTCCACAAGGAGAGCAAAAGGAACTCCTCCAACCCCAGGCAGGCACCAAGTTTCCTGTCAGATTTTTGGATTCCAAAGCAGAAAAAGCAATCAGATCACAAAGAAAGAGGCTTTGCAGTTTGCACAAAAGGCCCGCGTGGTCCCACTCTGGAACAGAACCAGAGTCCAGAGACAACAGGGACAGGAAGAAAGAGCCAAGCATCTGTCCTCGGAGGTGCAGCCAGGGCTGAGGGCACTCACAAGGGCCTGGAGGACCTAGCTGGCTGGCTCCTGGCTCTCACTTCATCCCAATTCCAACATGCATCCCAGCGGGTCAGCCCAACACCCTGCCCAGGCGCCAGCACCTGGCCCTGGGTTCAAATCCGGCTCCTTGCCTCCAGCTGCAAATGAACCCACAGGTCTCGGCTTCTTCCACCGACACCAGACCTCACTGTGGCACCATAGAAGAACCCTCTGAGCCAAGACGCACCTGCCACTCAGCTCTGGCTGCACCATCTCCCACTTGGAAGACCCTGGACTAGAAGGCAGCAACCCCAACTCGACCCTGGCTCTGCTTGTGGCGTTATCTCTGGGCACAGTTTTCTCATTTGGAAAATTGGACCCCAAGCACTTCCTCTCATATCTCCCTAGTGTCCTGACCCGCCCTAGTACCTGGGCCACAGGGGGGGCTCCAGGACCCACCCTCACTGTCCCCCTCTGCTTCACGGTCTCTGCCCTCCCAGATCCCCTTGGCCTAAACAGCCTCTGCTTCCCTGGGGGAGAACCCTGCCTCAGGGAGTTCCTCCCTGAAGCAGGAAGACCAGATGTCACTCATGTAGCCTCGAATCCCCCCTCTACGGTCCGTTTTTGACACCTGCTATTTCTGTGAAGCCCCATTCACTATTTTCCTGAGGCCTTTGAGACAACAGATTCTGGGAGAGACCTGTACCAGCCAGGTTCCCAGTAAGAGCACTCAGCACAATAGTCACACTTCTGATTATAGGAAATTAAATATCGAGTTACTGACCTTGTGCCAGACCCTGTGGCCACAGCAGAAAATGCATGGATAGGTTGATGGGTGGACAGATGGATGAAAAGATGATTGGAAATATGGCTGCATTAATGGATGAATGGATGAATGGAATAGGTGGGTGGATGGGTGGATGGATGGTGAATGGATGGGTGGATGGGTGGGTGGGTGGATGGGTGGATGGATGAGTGGATGGGTGAATGGGGGATGGATGGGTGGATGGGTGGATGGATGGTGGATGGATGGGTGGATGGGTGGGTGGGTGGGTGAGTGGATGGATGGGTGTGTGGATGAGTGGATGGGTAGATGGGTAGATGGAAGGAAAGATGGTTGGGTGGATGGGTGGATGGATGGTGGATGGATGGGTGTGTGGATGAGTGGATGGGTAGATGGGTAGATGGAAGGAAAGATGGTTGGGTGGATGGGTAAGTGGATGAGTGGATGGATGGATGGGTGGGTGAATGGGTGGGTGGATGGGTGGGTGGGTGGATGGATGGGTGGATGGGTGGGAGGATGGGTGGGTGTATGAATGAATGGATGTATGGATGGATGGGTGGGTGGATGGATGGTTGAATTGGTGGGTGGATGGGTGGGTGGATGGATGGATGGATGGGTGGATGGGTGAATGAATGGATGGAAATATGGATGTACAGATGGAAGAAGGGAAGGCGGGGGAGACTGGTTTGCCAGTAAGAGAGGGCAGCCTGCATTCTATGGGCCCAATATGTGCTGTGTCCTCAACATGAATCATTTTCTTTGATCCTCACATTGACACTAGGAGGCAGGTGCTCTTTTTTTTCTATTCTGTAGGTGAGGAAGCTGAAGGCAGGGAAGATAGGTAACTCACCCAAGATCACACAGTCAGTGTGGTAGAAACAAGTGGATCTCAGGAATTCTGGTGTTCAAGTTCAAGAGCTCAGCATTCAGCTGGCTTTGGGATGATATGACAGGCTCCTGAGGGTTGTTTGGACATGTCTCCTCTCTTCCATGGCCTGTGGGCATCTGGAAAGATGCAGAGCTGGCTCATTTCTTTGAGGAGTGGCCTAGGAAGCAGAACAGAGAGACAGGGCCTGGTCACACTGAGAAGTGGCTTCAGGCCCTGTGTGGCAAGTTTTGAATCCCTTTTAGAACTGTGAGACATGGAATCAGAACTGACTGAATCCCCTTCCCTGTCTGCTCATACAAAGAGACTGTGTCCCTGCTGTGCAACCTTCAGCAGAGCACTTAACACCTCTGAGCCTTGTTTTGCCCAACTGGGGAAAAAAAATGAAAAAAACCCTGCTGTGGCAATCTATGGCCCCATGTCACAAACTCACACCCATCAAGTCCAGATATGCATGTCCCAGAGCTCAACCCGGGACCATTTCAAGAACAGTCAGGGCTACAGCTGGGGAAAGACCTGCATCTCCCTGGCCCAGCTGGCTTCTGGCCTGTGTCCAGCCTGGCCACAGCCACTAGTCCTCTGGGCTTAATATCCTTGGCACAAGGCTGGAATGAGCTGACTTTCAAGAGGGGAACTTGCACTCCTGCTATTAGAAATTTCATCGGCTCCTTTGATTTAGGGCTGCCATGAGCTGCCAATCACTGCAGCCACCCACCTGCCCCAGCTCTGCAAGGATTGTTCCGGCTCTCAGCAGCAGAAAGGAGCATTATTTAATTTCCTGCCAGTGGGCAGTGAAGGCTGGCTCCCCCTCCCGCTGGACGTATTTATTTAATCCCTTTTGGAAACAGTGGTGGTGGTGGATCCAAAGGCCAGCCCTGGGGACCCTGCTCGTCCCCCTAACTTGAGTACATAGGGTCCAGGGGCCACTGGGGGGTTGGGGAAGGGTCTGGAGGAATCTCAGGGAACCCTAGTCAGGGATCCAGGGAGATCTGCCACTCGTTAACCTGCTGGGCCAGCAGCTGAGCCCCAGATAAGCACCCCTGGACCTGCTGATCTGGGATGGAGTCCAGGAATCAGGAGCAGGGACAAAGGAAGTGTTCTCGAAGGGTCAGCAGTGAAGTATGGCTGCACTAAATGGCCTGTTTGAGCTCAGGCAAGCAGGGGACCCTGCAGAACAGACCTTTCAAAGTCATCACACGGGAGCCGGTGAGGGAGCCAGGCATTGATACCCGGCACTGGTCAGTCATTGGCTGAGGACATCTTTCCCTTGGCAGGGACGTCTGTTCCCAGTGCTCCTCCTGTCCCACTTCGGAACACTCTCCTGCAGCCCCCCAGTGGGCTTGCAGGATGGTGATGGACAGGCGGTGAGGGACGGGGCACCGACCCCAGGAGGGTCAGCCTCCTCCTCCCTGAGGTCCACTGTGCCCTGTGTTCATGTCCCTGCTCCTAAGGCACCTCCTCGGGAAGCCCCTCTTCACCACCCTAGGAAAGCACCCACCCATCACCACCCTGTCGACCAGAAACTCCTTTCCTAATAGGAAGCAAAAGCCAGGATCCTCCATCTTCCTACGGGTTTATCACCATCAACCTTATTACAGTGGAAGTCTGTGGAAGCAGGGTCGGCGCCCATCTTAATCATCACCGTATATAGTAGGAGCTCAACAACTATTCCTGCAATGGTAGGAAGTGCCTAATTTATGGACTATTCCGGGTGCTGTGTCATTTACCACAGGACCCTGCATGAGCCAGGTGCCTTGGCACGTGAGGATGGACAAGCCATCACTAAAGACGTCACGTGACCATTTGACAGATGGAAAGATGGATGTGCAGCAGAGACTCAGCTGCAGGTTTGCACGACACCCAAATCTTATTTCATCCTTGGCAACTCCAAAGAGCAGAGCAGGTTTAAAAAAAACTCCGGATTTTTTTCTCTCATCTATAAGGGCTGGGGTGCCAACTAACCCCTTCGGGATCCAATCCACAGAGAAAAGCATTAGAACAGGCTGGAGCAATCCGGGGAAGCTTCCCAGAAGAGGTGACTTTTCTTTCATTTATGAGCATTGAAACAAGAAATCTGAGAAGAAGCAAGAAATTTAAAATGTTTCATGACCCAGCATTCCCAGCTGCATGGAGTTTAGAGAGTTCTTTTGTGCACAACACCACCAAAACAGAAATGTTTTTTACATCATCTGATGTATAAAATAGCATTTTATGTAAAATAATTTTCCCAAGCAAGGATGCCAAATTGCCAGATTAAATAGAGAAGAGGTATTGGGATTAAATATAGCAAAGGATTAAAAGGAGAAATAAGCCCCACACAAGGAGGTGGGTGGTGGACAGGCTGTAGGTGGGGGCATTTTCCTGGGGCAGTCGGCTCTGTGCAGAAACGATTCCAAGCCGGTGCCTATGGGACATGGTGGCGATCCTGGAGTATTAATTGTCCGCTAGTTCTAATAGGCGTAATATTATTCTCGAGTGTTACATGTGCATCAATTAAGTAACACTGCATTTAGCTCCAAATCGTGCAGAAGGCGTGTGTGGTGTTTATATGCACATGAATATCCATACAGTTACCAAGTAGCAGGCTCGATTTTCTCCCTGCCCACTGCTGTCCAAGAAGGTATCTTGGGAAAAATGGGTAGGGGGTGGAGAGAGCTAGTAGGGCAGGGGGTGAGGAAGTCTCCCCTTTCCCAGAGGGCAGGGGAAAGAGGGATTAAAAAACTACATGTATAGTATAGCCAGTGAGCTTCGAAGCCAGACAGGTGCAAGTCTACATCTCAGCACAGCAACCAACTTGCTGTGTGACCTTGGCCAAGTGGATTAGCCTCTCTGAGTCTCCATTTCCTCATCTCAAAGGGCAGAGATTAGAATAGGACCCAACTCTTAGAGTGGTTGTAAAAGGTCAATAGGTTGGAAATTTCATGGAAAGTTCTCAGTACTGAGAGTTCCATAACAGGTGGGGGTGATGATGGCTGCAGCAGCGGAGGTCATTTTAACTTCCTTTTGTAACAGATCTGGGATTCGCTAAGTTGAGGTGAGGCCCCACTGGTGATTTCCCTGCATTCAGGATGCTCCAGGACCATGAGAGGCAAGAACCACACCTTGTTCCACAGGGCTCTGAGCTGTCTGCCAGGTGAGGCTGGTACTAAGCCTCACCTGATCAGGAAAGGTATCTGCCGGGGGAGGTGTTTTCCCTGCACAAGAGTAGTACGGAGCTCAGCCTCTCTCCCAGAGTTCAGGATTGTCCCTTGGTCCTCAGGGCTCTGAGCTGCAGCCTGTAGAATGGATAATCATCTCCCTGAGCCTCCCGGACCAGCCTCCTTGGGCCTCCCCCGATAACGATAGAGGGACACCCGCAGAAGACCACAGGAGGAAGGTCTGCAATGCAAGAGGAAGCCCCAGGGCACTCATGTCCCAGGAGGGGCGACTCTGCTGTGCTGCTCTGGTCAGCCTTGAGCTCAGAGCACCCCACACAACCATGCCCCGCCGGCATTTCAAAGGACGTCACGCCTGTCCCTGCCCTCCCCTCTGCAGACCCGGGAAATGACTTGCCAAGGGACATCTGGACAAGGGTGGCAGCCTGGAGCTGGGAAGTCCTGCCACCCGCTTTGGGTCCCGCACTCCACCCCCAGGTTTCCTCACTTCTGTCCTCAGTCACCTGGGGATGGGGGTGACCAGAGCTTGCTTGACTCTTTCCTGACCTGGATCTTGATGGCCGGCCGAGCGCTCCAGGCTCACCGTCCAGGTCGCTCTTGTTACTAGGATTTCTTGGTCACGATGGCTTTATTTAAATGCCAGACCCTGGTCTGACTGGCAGGACAGGCAGTGGCTCCAAGCTGGTGCCTGCTGTCCACTAAGCATGCTGTCCACTGAGCCTGCTGTCCACTAAGCATGCTGCCCACTGAGCCTGCTGTCCACTGAGCTCCCATGGGCAGAGGGGAGAAAGCCTGAGTGGGGTCAGCATGCCCCAGTCCAGATGTGGCATCGGAAGCAAGGGTAGCCTCTGAGGGGATCCGGCTGCCCCAGGCGCCTCATGGACAGGCCTGGGTGTGGCAGGGGAGGCGGAAGGCGACATCCATCTCCCAGGCCTGCTCTGTGCCTGCACGATGATCAGCACTTTGAAGGGGTGATAATGGTGCTCATCAGTCTAGAAGCCACAGCCCTCTCCAGCTGTCTTCCATGGTGGCCCACCCAGAGGCCGACCAGGGTCCAGCCAGGAACGGGGTGTGCATTGTTCTTTACTGGCCCTGGGGAACCTGGGAGTGGCCCAGGCTTGTCCTCACTGAGGTCTTGTCCTTACCTAGGCCTTGTCCCCACCGAGGTGAACCAGGAAGAACACCAGTGTGGGAGGGAGGCTGAGTACCAGCTTGGCCCTCTCCTTGCTCTGTGGCCCCCGCTTTCTGAACCTCAGTTTCCCCATCTGTAAAATGATTGTCTCCATGAGAATCAGCTCAGTAATGTGGCCGTGCTCACGACACAGCAGAGACCGGGGATGTCACGCAGGCTCATGAATTGCCACCTCTGTCCCCAGCCCCTGATGCACTCCTTCTTCTGTGTCCTATGTATTATTTATAAGGCATCTCAACTGGAGACTCAGCGGGCTTTGGGAAAAGGTTAAATGGGAGCAGCTCCTACTGAGCAGCTCCAGGAAGCTGCAGGTGATGGGACACAGTCCCGCCCCCGGCCAGGCCCAGGTTTACACCCTGCTGCCCCGGTCTCCTGCAGGAAATCTGGTGCCCTCTGAGTGTGTTTCCCCATCTGTGCAATGGGCAGAGATCCTGCCTTGTAGGAATTGGGGAATATAAGAAGCAGTTTGAGCCCAGTGCAATGGCACAAGCCTGTCATCCCAGTTTTTTGGGAGGCTGAGGCAGGAGTATCGTGAGTTCAAAGCCAGCCTTAGCAAAAGTGAGACCCTAAGCAACTCAGTGAGTCCTGTCTCTGAATAAACTACAAAATAGGGCTGGAGAGGTGGCTCAGTGGTCGAGTGCCCCTGCATTCCATCCCTGGTACCCAAATGAGGCATTTGTATTAAGTCAGTGTAGAACCACCCTGGCATACAGTAGGAGATGGATAAATGTTCATTTTGGTTCCTTCATGCTAGTATCGGGCTTTTGAGTCTTTATTCCAGTCCCTTAGCACCTTCTACCAGACACAGAAAGCTATCTTGACTCAGAAAACCAGTCTTCTTTGTACCCGTTTCCCAGATGGTTCAGATAGGGTTAAAGAGAAGAAGGAGGCAGGAGTCTGGAGTTCAGGGTTCGAGTTGGTCCAGTGACCTCCAGCAAGGAGGAGCCCTCTGAGTCTTGGTTTGTCCAGCTGTGGATTGAGGAGGTGGAGACTGTCCACCAAGGTCACTTCCACGCAATGGAAGTCTGTTGCTCCCCCTTCATTGTGACCTGTGGGCATGCCCGGGAATCCTCAGATGAGAGGGATCAGAGTCGGGGGAACCCCGCAGCCCCCAGCTCCCTGTAACCACAATGACCGCAACAGGGTCAGAATGTGAGGCCAAACCCAGGATGCCTGCCACCCTGAGTGGGAGCCCTTCTGGAAATCACTCCACCCAAGCTTGTCCCCCATGGCATGGTGAGGAGCGCCTGCCTGTCCTTCAAGGGACCAGCGAGGACTGCCAAGGTCAGGGTTCAGGGACAGAGGTGTGCACAGTCCCCTCCTGAGGATGTCCTGTGAGACACAAGGCCCGCAGACCTCCTCAGGAAACATCCGTCATGGAATCTCAGAATGCAGAACCAAGGGCTGGTCACTCCTTGCATGGCTGGGTGGCCCCTGCACTCCTCGGGGCAATTCCAGCAGAACTCCATCCCAAAAGAAGAGGTGGCCTGAGCCACGTGTCCTTGGAGGGCACATTGTCCCTCACAGTCACACCAGGCCACACCTGGGAGGCAAATCCTGCGGCTCTCGTGTGCCCATCTGTGGGTGATTGGTAATGGTTGCCCGTAACACGGTGTGGAATAGATGTTGATGTGGAATGTCCAAGCAGCTGCTCCTCTCAGTCATCTCTGTTTATAACTGCTTCAGACATACTTATTAGCCATGTCCCTTGGCATTCTTGAAGGTGGCCCACTGTTCATTGTCAATGATATGATCACCCTATGTTGGGATAAGGTCCAGCCCACCAGACATTGTCCTGTGATCAATTAGCAATGTCTGTAAAGAGTAACAGTGTAGAGTAAGGGCCTGATTGCCAGCTGGCTGCCTGCCTTGTTCTCAGATTCAGAGATCTTTCCAGAACATATCTGTGCAGATATTTGTCCTTGCAGGTGGGCATCCTATTAGTCTGACTTCGTGTCTTTGAAGGATATCCATATCCTGGGGATAATGTAACAAGAATTAAAAAGAGAGAGAGAGAGAGAGGGAATCCTATATCATCCAGCCCAGGTTTAGAATGGAAAATTCTAATTGAGACCATTTTATGAGACTGCAGGGGTAAGACGTTTTCTTCACAAATGGCCACTAAGTAAGTGGCAGAGGATGTGGACCCCAACATATATTTCTTTACATTGAGAATGAGCTGGTGAGCTTCCCTCACAGACCCAGAAGAAATTCTGAGGTGTCCTTGGTGCTCCCTTGGGACATCCCCTACTCCCAGGAGTTCGAGGCTGGGCCTCCCCCTGGGACCACAGTCCCTTCCCCTGCCTAGCTTCCCCAGGACCCAGGGCCACCATCTTCCTATGTCATCTCAGGCCAGAACCTGTGATAAGAACCTCTGCCATGAGCACCCCGCCCCCAGGCTCCTGCCACAGGAGTGTGACTACCTGCTTGTCCCAGCTGCTCTGCTCTGCACCACTGCCATGTAAGCACAGAGTCCAGCCCCTCGAGAGCCACTTCCAGCCTGAACTGGACCCTCCTGGGAGGTGAAGGGAGACTCAGCAGGAAGCCACTGCTCCACTGGCCACTGGCTCAAGGGACCCCACTGGCCTGGCTGCATCTCCCGTAGACTCTCTTGGCCACCTGAGGCCCTCCTCCCCTACTCTCTCCAGTGTGGAGGTCAGAACAGCGTCCATGCCCACAGCCCACGGTCCCCCTGATCCCACCTCTCAGCCTCATTTTGACATCTTCCCAGAGGACATGGTTGGAAAATGATGCTCCCCAGAAGGTCCTTTCCTGTCCCCAGCAACCATGACAGCGTCGTTCTCCAGGGCAGAAGGGGCTTTGCAGGTGTGACAGTCCAGGGTCTCGAGAGGAGATGGGTCTGGGTCATCCGGGGTTCTGCCCATTATCATAAGGGCCCACGAAGAAGGTGAGTGAGGCCAGGTGAGAGAGGAGAGATCCATGGCAGACATGGGGCTGGAAACTGAAGGTGGAGGAAGGGCCATGAGCCAAGGGACACTGGTGATCTCCAGAAGTGGGAAAAGACAGGAGGGGCTCTTTCTTATGGAGGATCTGAGGGAACGCAGCTGCTGGGTATGGCTTACGTGTCCCTCGAGGTCCCGGTGCTGGAAGCTTGGCCCTTGGGGTGGCATGTTAAAGGCAGTGGCACCTTTAAGGGTTGGCACCTCACGAGAGATCACTGGGGGCCCTGCCCTTGCAAAGCATGGATGGGTTCTCCTGGGACTCCAGTTGTGTTCTTGCAGCAGGTGTTTTAAAGACCAGCTTGGGGCTGGGGATATAGTTCAGCTGGTAGAGTGCTTGCCTCATAAGCACAAGGCCCTGGGTTCAATCCCCAGTAGTGCAAAAAAAAAAAAAAAAAAAGACCAGCTTGGCCTCCCCTGGCAGCTCTGGCTTCCTTTCTCACCATGTGGTTTCTGCTTCTTTCACATTGTCCCATCAGGATGCCATTTGGGATGTCCTCAAAGAGCTGAGCAGAGCTGGTGCCATGCTGTTTGTTTTCCACCTCCAAAACTATGAGTTAAATGAACCCTTTTTAAAAAAATAAAATATCCAGGTATTTTGTTACAGTAATAGAAAACAGACAAATACAACAGGTCTGCTGAAAGCTCAGTTTCAGCCTGCAAGACCCACATCAGATCTCTGACCTCCAGAACTGTAAGAGAATAAGTCCATGTTGTTTTGAGCAGTAGGGTTGCAGGATTTGTTACAGAGACCATAGGAAACTCCTGTCGAGGACATGAACTAATGCACTTTCTAATAATACTGCACAAAACTTTTGAGGGCAGATACAGTTCTCTCTACTCCACAGGGGAAGACACTGACCTCTGGGGGCAGGGCCTTCTGAGCTCACTTGGCTCTGTGGTGGGGTTTGGGTCTGGATGCGCCTGGTCTCAGGCTCTCGTGCTCATCCCTGCCTGGTGGCATAGGCCCCACTCTTGACTCGGCCCTGCCTGTCGCTGCCACCCTCGTATATATCCTTTCTGTTCCTTCCTCTTTCTTAGTCTGGTCACCTGCATCATCTGATGCTCAAAATTGTCAGTGCACCTACTAAGGGCCAGGTCAGGACTGATTAAGACACAGTCAAGGACCACTGTGTAGGTGGTTGGGTAAACAGGAACATGGGCATGTGAGAAGGATGGATGGAGAGATTGACAGATGGATGGATGACAGATGGATGATGAATGGATGGATAGATGGATGGGTGATGGATGAGTGGATAGATGGATGGGTGGATGGATGGATGATGGGTGGGTAGATGGATGGAGGGTGGATAGGTGGATGGATGAGTCGATGAATGATGGATGGAGGTAGGGTGGGTGAGTGGGTAGATGGATGGCTGCAGAAGTGAGCAGGTTTGCCAGGGCATCACCATCACATTCTGATCAGAATCTTTTTGAGTTGGTATAGAACATTCCAGAACCAGCGTGTTTAACACCTGTTTTTTGAGAGGACTCCTAGTTCCAGTTTTGATTCTAAAGTGTTTGGGGGACCTTCTAGCCAGATGGTTCTCTGTCCCCGATCCCTGGATGGATGTGGTTCTGACATCTATGTTAGGGTCCAGGGTCCTCAGATGTAGGGAGCATGACAGGAGCTGATGCGCAGTGGTGTGGGATGGTTTGGCAGAAAAGGGGGCAGAACCCAGGCTCATTCCCTCTTCGTTCTTCTGTGGAAGCTGTCAGGGTAGTGCCAGGATCTGGAGATGTTTCTTTGGCTAGGTTTGGAGAGAAGATGCATGAGTTCTCTCCCTCAGCCTTTTCATTCATTCACTTGTTTATCTGATGTCCCTTCTAACCATTCACCTCTCACCTATTTATTGTTTTAATCTGCTCATTATCTACCCATTGTTCTAAATAACCCACGTCTAACATCCCATGTGCTCATCCATCCATCCCTTCATCCCACTGGCCGAGCCTGTAGTCCAGTTACACACACACCCCCTACCCATCCACCAACCTAACCATGCACTGTCCACACACACACACACACACACACACACAAACACACACCTACCCACCCACTCATCTGTTTGCCTGTCCATCCATCATCCATCCATCATTTCACTCATCCATTCATCCCTCCATCCATCCATCCCCATCCATCCAGTCACCATTCATTCATTCTTCCATCAATCTCTCCATCCATCATCTAGCCCCGTCCTCCATCCATCCATCCATCCACCCATCCATCCATCCACACACTCCTCCATCCACCCATCCTTCCATCCACCCATCCTTCCATCTGCCTCTCCACCCATCCATCCACCCATCCATCCATCCACCCACCCATCCATCCATCAGCCATCATCCATCCACCCACCAATCCATCCATCCTTCCATCCCTCTATCCATCCCTCCATCCATCCATCATTCATCCCCCCATCCCTTCACCTCCATCCCTCCCTCCCTCCATCCCTCCATTCACTGGTTGGCAGTTTTTTGGTGCCTGCTATGTACCAAGTGCTGTGCTAGGTGCTGGGTGCCACAGAAATTTCATTTTGAACTTCCAGTGGCCAAGTCCTCAGTGGCCCATGGCCAACTTACCAACTTATACAAAAGAGGAGGAGACCCAGAGAGGAAGCAGGGCCACCTCTGACTCCCCTTCCTCTGCCCTCCAGAGAAGCAGGGGCTGGCAGGAGGGCAGCCCGGCTCAGATCAGGCCACCATCCTAGCCGGGTGCTTTGGTATTTAGTGGTCACAGTGTCTCCACCTCGTCCATGCAGATGTGTGAAGGAGTGGGCTCCTAACCGGGGTCTCCACTGAGCGCAAGCCCGGTGAGCCCCACCCAGGGCCTCTCTGGCAGCGCTGGCTGGATTTCAGTCTCAGGACCTAATGAAGGAAGAACTTGAGACAAGGTCTTGGTGGGAGTCTCATGATGGAAGGGGCGGCACTGAAGCATCCCCTTTAAATCACAGCTGGCACGGGAGAGGAAAGGCCTTGACAGAGTTCGACGCTCACAGCCACGGGGCACTGATGTCTGCAGCACATCCCTGTGCACAGCACTCACCAGTTTGAAGTGTGGCTGGGCAGGTACTCATGTCCCAGCCTGCAGAGAAGGGCCTATTCCAGTCCAAGGCCAGGTGGCCATTCTTCTCCCACTGCCATCGATCAATAATGCAGGCACAGGCCACTTCCCCTCGAGATGTACTTGGCCTTGGCGAGACAGGACTCCGAAGTCAAAAGGCAGGAACAGAGCAAGGGGAGGAAGAAAGGAAGGGTTTGGGGGCACCTGCCACGCAGAAGGCTCTGTGCCAGCCAGCGTTGCACAGGTGACCTTCTCTCTTCCTCCTCACAGCCCTGGAGGGTGTGGCCCTGGGTTCTATGGGGCTACAAGGAGACCTGGGTCTGGCGAGGGACGTCACTTGTTCCTGCAGATGCAGAGAGTAATGGGGACAACCCCAGTGTCCTCTACAGCCTGGAAAACTTAAGCAGCAGGTTCCTGTCCCCCCCTTACTCTAATGGCACCCTCACTAGGCATGGTGGCACACGCCTGTCATCCCAGCAGTTTGGGAGGCTGAGGCAGAAGGATTGCGAGTTCAAAGCCAGCCTCAGCAACTTAGTGAGGCCCTACACAGTTCAGTGAGAACCTGTCTCTAAATAAAATATAAAATAGGACTGGGGATGTGGCTTGGTGGATAAGCACCCTGGGTTCAATCCCTGGTACCAAAAAAAAAAAGCCCCACCCCCTTCCTGACCATGGGCCTTTGCATGTGCTGTCCCCCCTCCCCCTTCCTGGAATGCTCTCTGCTGGCTGCCCCCACCCCCTCAGCTGTCCGATTTCACCCCCTGTGTGACCTCCTCCAGACTGCCCACCCTGACCCCTGGCTGGCCTCCACTCCCCACACAGGCTGCAGGAGCTGTCCCTGGGTCTACCTGCCACAGCCCCCATGGGTCCCAGAGCCCTTTAGAGGACACTGCTTGCGGTGGCCAGCACCCCAGCAATGTGTACTCCCTCGTTTCCCGCCTTGGGGTTTCAAGACTCAGACCCTTCCCGCCGCTCCTCAGGAGGTCCTAGTTGCTGGGTCAGCCTTCAGACCAACAACCACTCTCCCCTGGAACTGGCCTCCTCTCTGACGCCTCCCTGGGCTCAGTCCTGCGTCCTGCAGGTACCTCCAATGCACCCTGTCACCAGGTCTGGGTCTCAGGTCCTGCGTTCGGGGAACCCCACCGAAGACTCTTCCAAGGACACCAGAGTCTGCTCCCTGTCCATGCTGGCTGGACCCTCAAGGCATAAGTCCATACACACAGGGACAGACCTGCTGTTCAAGGTGACAGACGTCCTTGGACACAGAGAGGGAGGGGCACAAAGGCCAGGGTGTGTCCCCAGAGGCAGCCTGGTGGGCAGTAGCCCCTCCTTGCCTCCTCTCCTCCATGTCTGGACGCCACCCGGCCTGGCTGGCCCCTCCCTGATCCCTGCTCTCTCCAGACCCACCTGGTGGGTCACATCCCCAGGGCGAAGCCTGGATGTCATCTCCTTTGTGGTCCCAGGAGCAGATGTGCAGTGATGCCCCTGATACCCAAGACCTGGTTAAACTGTCACCGAGGCAACATGATCTCCGTGACTCTTGGGCACAGACCTGGGCACACCCAGGAACGCCATAGATGAGGGGTGGGCACCTTTGCCACAACGGGCTCTGTTGGGGGTTTGTGTATATAGATTGGATGGACTGGGTGCCCCAGGAGCCATGGGTGGGCTGGGCACATGGGTGACAGGTGCTGAGGGGACAGGTGCCTCTCAGTCAGCGGAAGAGAGTCAGAAACCACAGCGGGCGGCCTGGCACGGTGGGTGAGGAGCCACAGGGTTTGGGAGAGATGGAGGGGAATCCTGAGGTTCGGGCCCAGGTGAGGGTATATCAGGATGAGAGGCCAAAAGGAAGAGAGGAAGGGGATCATGGTTCTGAAAATGTACAATGTGGACATTTTCCCCAACTCCACGCCAGATATTGGGGGTCAAATAAGGTGATCTTAAGCTGGATCTTATTCTCAACTGTAGACTCAAGTCCAAACTCTGAAGGGGACCTTTGAGACAGGGCCCCAATCTGACTCATGCTGTTCCAGCCACAGGGTCGCTTCAGACCTCAGGACCTTTGCACAGGTTAAACTTTGCCTGGAACATCCTTCCCCTGCTGGCTCCTTCTTGCTCCTCAAGCCTCCTTGGAAGACCCTCCCTGATCACTCAGTCCAAGACTCCTCCCACCCCCATCTCACTCCTCCTGGAGCAGAGGCTGTGTATCCTCACACTCTGAGGTTGCTCCTGAGTAAAGACAGAACCTGTTACTTCTGTGATGATGGACAGCCTCTCGACCCTGCCGGAGTGGGGAGGATGTGGAGGAAGGGGATTCTGCATGGCCTTTAAGGCCAGTGGGCAGAGGGCACCCCGTGTCCATTGGCTCTCCCTCTCCCTCTAGGGATGTGGGGCCTTGGAAGGAGGCCACCATGCTGTAAGGAAGCCCATGCCTCAGGAGGAGGTTGTCCAGGCGACAGCCCAGATGTGGTCCCAGCTGGCGGCTGACACTGACTGCCAGACGTGGGCCAACCACCTTCCCATGATTCCAAGCCCAGCCTCTGGCGCCCAGTGAGCAGACAGGCTGTGCGGCTGGCCCTGCCCAAGTCACGGTGCGAGAAGAACACTATGGGGTCATTTTAAGCTTCTCATTGCGGGAGTTTCCCAGCTAGAGGACACAAAAAGGGTGCCACACTGGATACATGTGGAGGAACCTCTGGGCCCACCTGTTGGCCTGTGGCAGGAAACAGATGGCAGAGGGAGGCTGTGGCAGAGCCGGGGACCCGGGCTCTTCTGCGCTTCCCTGGGGCCATTCAGAATCCTCCATGCGCCGGGCAAGCAGGAGCAGCTCTGTGTCCAGCCAGGACCTCCTAGACAGTCCTATTGTCCTTCAGCAGGGCCTGTGAGCAGGCCCATTTCCACCAGGACTTGTTGGGCCCTGGCCTCCCTGTGCCATGTGCCTCGGGGAGGGTTCTGGAAGGAAGGAGCTTGTACCAGGCAGGAGCTGAGGGGGAAGCTCACAAAGACCAGCACCAGAAAGCAGCAACCAAGGAGTGCCCGCCATGGGACTCGAAGCCCAGTGGCCTTGGGAGCTCAGGAGCCCAGGCCTGAGGGCATCCCAAAGGGCATCCTGGAGGAGCTGCCAGGGACCAGGGGGAACTCCACATGAGAGGCATTAGGCAGGGAACCAAGACAATCAGGGCAGGGAGGAGGAGGAGAGCCAGACAGGGACAGGTGGCAGGACTCCAGGAGAGCCCCGGGGTGTGGAGACCAGGGACAAGAAGAGGCCAGGGCCAGGCCGAGGCCAGGGTCAGGAGGAGTCCAGGGCCAGGAGGAGGTCAGGGCCAGGAGGAGGCCAGGGCCAGGCAGAGGCCAGGGCCAGGCAGAGGTCAGGGCTAGAAGGAGGCCAGGACCGGATGGAGGCCAAGACCAGGTGGAGGCCTGGGCCAGGCGGAGGCTAGGTGCTGCAGAGTGGCCTCCCATGCCTATCCCAGGTGGCCTGGGGACTCCAACAGGGGCTGAGCTGCAGGAGGGATGGACACACCCAGGTGGATGTTCTGGTTATGTTGTCCACGGGTGCAGATGTGGACAGTACCCCTTCTCGTGAACCTCTGTCCCCCCATCCCAGGCATCCCAATGGCATCCAGAATAAGTACCTGCGGCCCTGCCCAGAGCTTCTGCTCTAGAAAAGCATGCCTGGTGCGGGCTGGATGTGGTGGGGTGGGTGCCCCAGGAGCCACTGGCGAGGGAAAGGAGCCAGAGGACTCATACCCCAGCCCCCGCCCTGCTCCACCACCACCCAAACATGCAGGGTCAGGGCCAGCTGCCCAGGGCACCGGGACTCCTCCAGCCATCTTCCTACTTCCTGGCATGGTGTCCCTATACACCTTGGCTTCCCTCCCCGAGGCACCTACATTGGTGGAAGCCACACTTTGGTGGCAGGACTGGCCCCAACTGGCACCCAGGGATTCCAGGGAAGCACAGATCCCATGCAAACGGTTTTTCTGAAATCCCCGCGTGCCCAGCCCCAGGCACCACACTGTCACAGGGAGTGGGGTCAGGCAGGGAAGACCTGTCAGCTGAGCTCCTGGGCAGCAGACCTGGGCATCTTCCACGAGGTGTCCAGCAACTTGGGGCTCCTTGCACACATGGCAAGAGCCTCTGTCTATTTCGGGGGACCGCCTCTTGATCCAGTGGCAAAGGTGACTCAATTTCTGGTGACAGCCCTGACGGGAACAGACATCCCCCAACATGGCAGGGAGCTACAGATCAGGAGGCATCCATGCAGTCCTGGTGATCCAGGCTGCATAACAAACCACCCAGGGCAGCTCAGCTGCTGGCAGCAGCTGCGCGGATCTCAGGCTCCTATAGGTCGTTATTCGAGCTCCCAGTCTCTCCTGCCACAGGGTCTCCCAAAGGCCCCTTTGCAGCCTTGGCTGGGGCTGCAGGTTCATCTGAAGTTTCAGTGAAACATGGCTGCCAGGCAGAAGACCCCTCTGTCCCTTGTCCTCGGAGGCTGGGAGCTGAGACGGTGGAGACCAAGAACAAGGAGTCCTTCCCAGCCGCACCTCGGAATCCATGTCATGAACCTTCAACCACCTTCCGCTCTTTAGAAGCAAGTCCCCAGGTCTGAGCCACACTCAGGGGCAAAGACGCCTGGCCTGATGTGGGGTGGGGGGCCTAGGGAGCCACTGGGCATCCGCCTGCTGCTGGCCTCAGGCAGCATCCAGACCCAGACGCTGTGGTGTCTCTGATGACACAGACTCTCTCCGATGGTAAGGCGAGTAGAGCCCAGAGGGCAGGCAGAGGGAAAGCCATTCCCACCATTTCTGCTGCACAGGGAGAGTGAGAAGAGAGCAAGAGAGGGAGCCACTGACTGACCCCAGCAGCTCAAGCTTGCGTGGCTTTGCAGCTGCCCAGGCTAGTGAGGGGCCGAGACTCTGGGTCTGCAGACGCCTAAACAGCAGTCAGCTGGTGCGGGAACATTCTCCTCATTTCTTCCAGAATCTGCAAGCGGCTCGGGCCAGGAACGCTGCAGCCAGAGAGCAGGCTCCCCAGGCCTGGCTGCTCCCGCCATGCCAGGTCTCTCCCTGCCCTGGGCGTTGGCAGTGCTGTTCCTGTGCTTGCTTATGGGTTAGGAAACAAACAGATGGGACGGAAGTAAGAGAAGCAGGAAAATCTGCGTTTGCACGAAGCTCCAGCAGTCCTGGCCCAGGACTGGGGTGACTGGACATCAACCTGTAGTCCAGCCACACTGTCTGCTTTGGGGTTTATCATTTTACCAAGGCTGACCTCCCCTCTTTGGAATTCTGCATCCTCATCCATGAAAGGACATTGACTCATGCTGTGTCCCAACCTGGAGGGTTCGCTGTCAGCTTAGTGAACCCCTACTCCTACCTCAAGACCCCAATTAAAATACCCTTTCCCTCTGACCCAAGGTGGTTCTCCCATAATAATAACAAAAGTCAGTGGGCATGTCTGGCTCGAATGTGCCAGGCAGCATCCCAAATGCATTTCCTAGTTTGAGCACTCTGAACACTGCATGGACCCCGTGGCAGCTGCTGTCATTATCTCCATTTGCAGATGAGGGAACCAAGATTCCAAGATGTTGAATGACTTTCTCAGGGTCACCAGCTAGGAAGTGGCACCATCAGAATTTGAAACATTGTTTGTCTCAAGCCTGACTCTTTTATTTTGGTGGGGGGAGGGGTACCAGGGATTGAACTCAGGGGCACTCAAGCACGGAGCCACACTCCAGCCTTGTTTGTATTTTGAGACAGGCTCTCACTGAGTTGCTTAGGGCCTCACTGTTGCTGAGACTGGCTTTGAACTCATGATCTTCCTACCTCCGCCTCCCGAGTTGCTGGGGTGACAGGCATGCATCCCCACACCCAGCTCAAGCGTGACTCTTAAGTAGAGTCCTGTCCTCCTTGCCTGAGTGACTGGCATGTGGGACGAGTGTGCCATGCAGGACCGTGAGCTCATGGACATTGAGCGAGGCTGGTCAGATTCAACTTGAAGCCTCCGCTCCCAGGCTCCCCTCCCAGCCTCCCAGCCTTTAGAGCCACCTTCACTCCCAGGGACTCTTGGTCCCACTTGCCATGTGTTGGAGGTGTGGTGTGGAATGAGCTACCCAGAGATTCTGAGCCATCCTCAGACCCTCTGGCACAAGCCAGGACCAAGGGCTTTGAGGAAAGAGCACACCCTGTGGCCCTGGGGTCCAGGCACTTGGTGTGGGGAGCAGGAGGTTCCAGGGCTGAGGATGGTCCTTCCCACTCCCTGGGAGTTTGGAAGGGGTCAGAGCAACATGGAGGGGGACAGCCATGGAACAGACATCGGGCTGGAAAAAACTACCAAGCAGCAGATGCAGGGGAGCTGAGTGTCTGGGGAGGTACAGGGAGAAGGGAGGAGAGGGAAAGATGCAGGTGGGGAACCCCTACCCCCCAGGGAGGACAGGCGGAGGCGGGGATGACTGCCAGAGGCAGCAGGCGGGAGATGGAGACAGAGGGATGGAGACCAGGAGCTGAGGCTTGGACAGGGAGGCCTGCGAGGCTGATGAAGGGCACCTGTGCACCACCCTCCCTGACAACCCCTGGACAAGCCGGGCTTTGTGGACCCCGAGGCCACATGCAGAGAGCACACCTGCCTGGCCCCAGGCCCCTCCTCCTGGCACCTGGGCTGGGCGAGGCTGCAGGACTCCCACCCCTCCCATGTCCCAGGGTCTTCTTCTCGGTCTCTTTTTCTTTCTTTCTTTCTTTTCTTTTTTTTTTTTTTTTTCGTTTATCACAACCAACCTCCTGGCACATCCCAGATGATTTTTTTTTTTCAAGGAAAATGGTCCTTGGAGACGGCGGTGACCAGGTGTTGATAAGCTGCAGTTTCACCTGCGGGAGTGTTATCAGCTCTCCGAGCTACAGGGCCTCAGATTTCTCTTTTCGATGAGGAGCAGGTGGAATTGAATGTGGTCCCAGGGGATAACAGAGGAGTCACGGGGGTTGGGGCAGGCCAGGCCTCCACCATGAAGGCCAAACGGAGGCTGCAGAAGCTGGGGGAGCCTGTGGGGCTGCACCAGCCCCTTGGGGATCCAGAGCCCTGGCTGCAGGTCCAGGCCAGGAGGCAGGCTGGGCGGGTTTTCCAGAGTGATTCTCCTCTTATTTCCCTGTCTTCGGCTCCTTGTTCTGGCTGCCCGCCCAGTTTTGCTTTCTTTGTTTGTTTGTTTTGGTACCAGGTACCAACCCAGGGCGCTTGACCACTGAGCCATATCCCCAGCCCTCTGAGCTTTTTATTTTGACCCAGAGCATTGCTAAGTTGCTGAGGCTGGCCTCCAACTTGCGATCCTCCTGCCTCAGCCTCCTCAGCGGCTGCAATGGCAGGTGTGCACCACAGCGCCAGGCTCCCCCACACAGTCTGAGCGGAGGCACTTCCCTGGGTACAGAGGGGCGGCCTCAGAGCAAGCTCCACACCTGCAGAGCTGGATTCAGGACTTCCTCCAGGCCAAGTGGCTTCAAACCCGCTGCTTCTTCCTCCCTCCATGTCCCTCCAGGGGTTGCCAAGTGGCTGCTCTCAGGGTCTATGGTGAATATTTTCAGCTTTATAAGCCACAAGTCCCTGTCGCAACCCCCAGGCCCTTGTCACAACATAAAAGCACATTAGAGGTGAGCGGACCACAGGCCAGATGGGGTCACGGGTTCTGGTCCCCAGCCCTGATCTGGGCCATGCCTTTGCTCCTGGAGGAGTGCACCAAGGACACGGGTGGGTATGGGACAGTTGGGAAGTGCTGGGCCACATAAATGGACAGGTTGCTCCTTTTGGGTGGGAGACTGTCCATCTGGCAAGAAAGGGAACCAGCGCTCAGAGGGAGGGAAGGTGCCCAAGCTCATGGGACTCCAAAGCTGGGGCCAATCCTAGCCCTGCCCCTGCCTTCCCTGTGTGGCCACCTCCTACCAGTGGTAGACTTCCCCGCCTGTTTACCATCTGACCAGCTTGGATGCCATTATTCTACAAGGGAAGACCAGATAAGAGAGATTCTTTCCCCTGTGTTATGTATCAAGAGTACGACTGACTGGAAGAAAAGTCAAATGCCACTGACTTCAATAAAATAGAAGGTCATTTCTCACTCACGCAACCAGATTCCAGAGGCAACAGGCAGTCTATACTGTAGATGGAACATTTTCCTCGTGGTGCACTACAGCTGCTTGAGTGTCAGCCATCACATTCAAATTCCAGCCAGAAGGAAGGGGGATCAGGAGGAAGAAGAGGAAGGGCGGCATTCACCAACCATGTTTTTAAAAGGTTTCCTTGAAGCTGCTCGTGTCTCCTTGATCGAAATGTAGTCACCAGGCCACACTTAGATATAAGGGAGGCTGAGAAATAGTTTTTCTTTGGAGAGGTTGTGTGTCCAGGCGAATATTGGGAAGGAGAAAACAAATTTGGGGCAGCAGCTCATGATAAGGTTGGTCTTGTGAGGCAGCTGGAGGGTGGTGAGAGGGCCCCAGACCTGTGGGAGGATCTCACTAACCTCAGAACACCCTGTGGAGCAGGAGAGGGCAAGGGGCCTCCTGAGGCCAGCAGGGCGGGACAGGGCCAGCTCTGGGGGTCAAGCTCAACCGCTGGCCAACACGGCTTCCCTGGGGCTACGGAGACCAGGCCCAGGCCTTTGCCTCTTGGTCCCGCTGCATCTGTCTGTTTTTCTGTTTGTAGGTAGGTAGATTATAGAGGGAGCTAGACAGACAAACAGGAAGGATGGAAAATGGACAGGGGTAGGGAAGGCCAGAGGAACACATGCTGAGAGACAAGACAGACAGACAGAGGAAGGGAACGCATAGATAGAGGGACAGACAGATGAATGGATGGGTGGACAAAAATGATATAGACACATGTGTGCACCAAACAGATCAGATCAGACGGACAGGACAGACAAATGGATGGAAGGACAGACAGATGGTGGAGACAGGTACACATGCATCTGAAGACAGGCCAACGGGCGGACGCGGGTGGCTGGGCGCTGTGCATGCGCACCTGTTTTGTCTCTTAGGAAACAGTCCACAGACTCTGATGGGCTGGCACCCTCCTCCTGCCCCTGGGTCCTGCCCCTGGCCATTGGCACCAGGTCGGCCTCTGAGGCAGAGCTGGGGTGACGGCCTCGACCTGGAGGAGCCGCTCTGCCCAGCAAGTGGGCCTCGGGGCCTCCCTCCACCAGGCCCACGGAGGCAGAGGCTGGCGTGTGTGAGGCCAACCTGGCACAGGGGCGGCGGCCGGGGACAGGTGTACCTGAGTTGACGGGAGAGCGGGCGGGGTGCACCCACTGGGCCCAGCTTCTCCCCAGAGGATCCAGAGGACAGGGGCCACCCCAGGAAGGAGAGGCCACCCAGCCCCAGCCTCATCTGCAGGATGGCCACTCCTCCAACCTCGGGGACCTGAGGTCCCTGCACATACACGGGGCAGGTTGACCACATTCGGAAGGGGGTGGCTTCCATGCACGTGTGGAGTCCCGGGCACACGCACATGCACACACGATGGGCAGGCCCCAGGCACGCTCACGTGACCAGGCTGGCACACTGGTGGGCACAGGGCACATGCTCATGGCGCATGCATGACGCTCTGTGCTCCCAGGAGTCCACGGTCATGCTCGCCCAGACAGAGCACGAGGGCAGTGTCCCCAGACTTTCCCTCCTGGACCGGCGCCCGGTCCGTCCAGCATGAGGTCTGCAACCTCCGACCACCCAGCTCCCCTGGCCCCGGGGGCCTCCATAGTGCTCTGGGGTCCCAGCCCCACCTCCCCCTGCAGAGCCGTCCCCAGGGCCAGCTCTCTCCTTGATGTCCCAGGGACGGGAAGCCCGGAGTTCCAGGCTCATTCCCATCCAGGTTCCCATCTGAGTTCCACTACCCTAGATGTGCACCTGGGTGGGTCGCTGTCCCTGGACCTTGTGACCCCACCACCTGGGAATTGGAAGCATCCTCAGCGAGGCTCTGTCCCAAAGAGACCGAGGTGTCAGGGCGGCACTCCTCTTCCAGGGTCCAACAGGGAGCCGGGAGCTCAGGGACAGGCAGAGCTACAGATTCCCCTGTTTGGAGAGTACCCTGGGGCTCTGGAGCCAGGCCTGGGTGACAGCTGCCCTGTCCCCACCCATGAGGGTCTTTAGTCCTATGCGGCCACCTCCATTCCCCCTAGGACACCAGGTTCCCCAGTAAAGCACCTCCACCTCAGAAGGCGCTTGTAAGGCTCAAATCCATAAGCACATCCCTGTCCCCAAAGCAAACGTCACTAAACGGCATGATTATTCACTTCAACCACACTACTCCACAGACGGGAAATCTGAGGTCCAGAGAGGGCCAGCCACTGGCCCAACGTCACACAGCATGCATGACCAAGTCCACATCATCCTCTTCTCAATCCTTGTTCAGGGAAAGGAAAGAATTGGCCCCATGGGACAGAGACCCGTTTCTACTCCTTTGTCGTATGCCAAGTCCACCAGCCCTGGATTAAGCCTTCCTCCTGCAGATGGTCCCTGACAAGGGAAATTATTTTCCCCAAACCTGTTTACTTTTTACATTTCAGTTGCCGTAACAAATTGGCACAACTATTTATGTGAGATCCTGACTTTCCAAGTCTCACCAAGTGCTGCGCTCTGGAGAGTCGGACACAATTCTTTCCATAGCAACACGATTTTTTAATCAATTTGGGTCTAGGAATCTTTTTCTATAAACACACATAAAATATGTTGTGCAAAACTTTTAAGAGTTCACAGAGAAATGCCACATTTTATACACTCATTCTTCCTCTAATAATCCCCAATTGATACTTGGCGAATCACACGGTGACAGAAAGGATTCAATCAGCGGGTTGTTTTGAAGCTTTGTGAATTGTTTCCATCCTGCATCATCTGGCATCCATGGGGTCCTTCATCCAGAACCCTCGGCATCATATTTGATCACAAAGTGGGCTCTCATCATTAAACCTTGACTGTGAAAGTAAAATTGGAATCAGTTAGGCTGTGTGCACCGACATGCCAGAAGGGGCCCCTCACCGTGGATAAACCCATCCAGAATCAGGTCGGTTTATCTCCGAGCTGGGTGTGTGTGCAGGTCAAGATCCTCATAGGGCACAGAGCTGGGGGCATTCCAGGGAGGGCAAGGGATGGAACATTCCTGAAAAACATACTGGATATTCACATTAGAAAGCACCTCAAGACTGATGTACAACTTCTGCTTTCACAGATGAAAAACCTGAGGATCATAGAGGCTCCAAGACTCACAGATTCTCAACAGTGACAGAGCCTGGACTGTGTCTCTGGACTCCTATTCTAGTGCTCTCTGGGTCCTGGATGGCTCGCCAGCCCTCCTCTATCATTAAAAGTCCCCAAGCATCCTGTCTGAGCCCCAGACACGTCTCCAGTCATGTCCCTGTAGGTATGACCACATGGCAGACAGATTGTGAACTTGGCCTGGGCCAGGCCTGCAGTTACCTGTGCCCCGACTCTGGCTAGAATGCTTCCCCTCCCATGTCCCATGTGGATATGAGCCTGGCAAACTCCTGGCAGCAGAGATGGACCTGTCTTCACTCCCTGCAGCCCTCAAGGGTCCCCACTGCAGGATGATGGCCTAGCTGCCTCCCTTACAATACTGGCAGCTGCTTAAGGGAAGGGGCGGGTCCCAGCCATTGTGTCACCCTGGAATGTGCCCCCGGGTCTGAAAGGCAGGAGGTGCACAAGACTGGGCTCATGGAGGCTGGCTGGCTGGGATTGAGAGGAGGGGGCTCAAATGTGTCCCCCGAGCTGATGTGTTGGGAACTTGATCCCCAGTGGGTCCCTTCGGAGGTGACGAGGTTGGAGGTGATGAGGTCCGTGCTGCAGAATGAATGGATGCTGTTTTTCAGGCAGCGGCTCAAGCAGGTTTCTGGTATGAAGATGAACCTACCCCTCCTCCCTCTCTCCGCAGGATGTCCTCTGCCATCTTATGACACAGCAGTGTCCTCACCAGATGTGGGTCCTTGACCTTGGACTTCTCATTCTCCAAAACCAGAAGCCAAATACATTTCTGTTCATGATACATAATCCGGTCTCAGGCATTCTGTTATAGCAGCAGAAAACAGACTCAGACAGAGAGGGAGAGGAGAAAGGAAGGAAGGAAGAAGAAGAGACAGGGAAGATGGGGGCTGTGTTTATTTCCAGAATATGTTTAACCAAAGGCAGAGAAAGGACATTTCAATATAAAAGTGCTAGTTTAGGGACACCTCACTGAATATTTAAGTCACAAATTAGAACCATAAAGGCAGGAGAAATCTTTTCAGGACTAGGAACATTAATGAGAGTAGACTGGGATATTCTAAAGCCCATCACCCTCCTCCACACACACGGCCCTTGTCAAGAAGCTGGGCTATTGACCCCAAGGTCCTTCTCTAAGAAGTGTCCTCAAGAAGCCACTTGAAGTTGCCACAGATGGCCTGAAGCCGGTCCCTACTCAGTGCTCACAAGAGGCAGCTGGGGCTGGAACCAGCGTGGCCACCATCTGTTCCTGCAGACCTTATGATGATTTTGACACTAGGAACCACAGGACCAGGGTGGAGCTGAGGGTGCCAGCCAGGTCTGGCCACTTGGCCATGTATGAGTCACAGGTCAGTGAGGCCTGGGGAAGCCTGAAGGATGGAAGGGATCAGTGAGTGAAATCATAACTGTCTCCCTGAGAGGAAGACTTTCTGGCCTGAGGCCACTCAGGGGACCCTCACCTCCCCTGCATGTGACAGGTGATCCTGGCAGCAGCCCTTACCCTGGGGCTCAGCGGGGGCAGGAAAGCCCTGGGGCTGTAACTGGAGAGATGGTCCTGCCAGGCAGGAACACAGAAGGCCCTTTGTCCTGCCCATTGTCTGGATGCACAGCTGGCCTTGCTGAGCCCCTCAGGCCAGCAAGGGGCAGGGGTCTGCAGAGCAGCTGCCCTGTCTCAGGTTCTCTGGGGGCCCCAGGGACAGAGCAGAGGCCACATGGAGGCTCAAAGCCACTGGAGGCTTTGGGGGACTTGGTGTCTGGAAAAGTGCCCGGGTTCTTTCAAAACAGAGTGCACAGCAGCGTCGGGGGTATGGCCTGGTCCACCTCCCTGAGCTCGGCAGCCTCTTACCAAAATTTCCAGAAAGTTCTCTACACTTACAAAGCTGTACCTGAGTGCATGTCCCTCTCTCCATAAACAAATGACATTTCCTGCAGCCACTTCTTCCCACCCTGCATGTCCCCAGGGACATGCCCATGTGAGAGGCCCGGGTGGTCCTTCCCTGTGACAGGTGTGCCCGTCACTGACAGGCCATGCGGAGCTGCTCCGGGGCCTTCGTGGCTCCAGAGCATTCTGCAGGCAGCAATCTGCATACGTCTCTGCACCGGGCCAGCCTCTCACTCTGGCTATTTCCTTATCAGGGGGACAAATTATGAACTTGGCCCCTGTTTGTGCAGGTGGCCAACATGCACAAGTCCCTTCTTGTGCATGTGTAGGGGGTGCCCCATGTCTGGGCACCAGAGTCTCACCCACACAGTGCGCCACCAGCAACTTCCTGCCCCTGTACCAGCATGCAGCTCAGTCACCTGTCACTAAGTTCACAGCGCCCAGATCAAGTCAGGGAAGGTTCCCCTCCCAAGGTCACCCACCTTCGTCAACCTGTCCGTCCGTCCTCATAGGTGTTGACCACACCAGCACCACCCAAAGCACAGGGTGGAACACTTTAAAACTGACATACCTAAATCTGTTTAAAGGGAAGGTGATCCAGGAGGAAGTGAGGCCCCCACTGTCCCCTGGGCTGGATATGGTTTGCACACGCTGAAACAGCAACCATTTTTCAAAGGGTCAAACAAAATCAAAAAGAACATGGCATAGGAGCAGCCTGGTGAATTCAAATTCTCCTTTCCATAATAAAGTTTCCTGGGGACACAGGTGCGCCCTCCACACATGCGGCACCTGCGGTGGGGTCCTTCCTGAAAACGCAGAGTCAAGCTGCCATGGGGCTCCTGTCACCCTCAAGGCTGGAAATAGTCACCACCAGGTCTTTTCCAGGAACTATGCAGGAAAGGGACATCCTGGCTGTGCCTTCCGAGGGCTGGAGCCCCCAGGTGACACCATGTCCTCTGGACCCAGACGCAGCTGCAAGGACAGAGGAGGGCTTCAACTTGGCCTCCCTCGGGTCGCGCCTTCTGCTGAGCGGAGGATGCAGGAGCCCCAGCGCCACCTGCCTCTGTGGCCCCAGGGACCATCCCTTCTGTGGTCCACGCAGAAGTCTGAGGTCCACGGGGCCCAGTGAGAAGGGACACATTGTCCAGTGTGGGTGCTGAGGCTGAGGGGACAATAAGACCCATGAGGTCACAGGCTGCATTGCAGGGCAGAGGCCATGCCCAGGAAACTCGAGGACCCCTGGCCCAGGCTCCCGGGAAGGGCACCGTGAATAGTCCAGAGCAGGTGAACCTCAATGGCAATGTTTCCAGAACCTTCTGTGGTGAGGTTTCTGGCTTTGAGATGGAGAGGACACCCAGGGGTTCCAGATCCAGGCCTGCTGGGGGACCGCCAGGTCCCCAGAGTCCTCCTGGAGTGATGGCTGCAGGGACACCATGGTGTAGATCTGGAGAGGCCCCCAGGGAACCAGAAGCTCTGGGGAGTCCTGGGGAGCCACTCAAACCTGGACCGAGGAAGCGACTGGGGCATGATCACTTGGGGCCACGTGGCTTCTTCCCATCGTGATCCAGCGCAGAGAGGACAGGCCAGAGGCTGTCCGTTGCTGTTCTGAGCTCATATTTGTTAAAGTGATTGATATGTTTTTCAAATATCTGCAACAGGCGTGGCAGGTCCCATTCATCTCCTCCAGAGCCTGGCGTGGGGAGGGGCGGGGTCACCGTGAGGGACTCCAGGTAGCCCCCAGCCTCTGGGGACCCTGTCCTCATCTGTGACCCTCCCCCCAGGCCTAGTGCCCCATCTTCCCTGCCTCCTCTGCTCCACGTCTCCCTCTTCTGAAACTTAGACATCACCCACCAGAGGTGAGGACGCCCACCTGGACCCTCAGACGGGCTGTCCTGCCATCTTCCTCTCCCCCCACAGCCAGACTCTGGAAAGCCCCTTAACACCCACCTCCACTTCCTCCTGTGCTCTTATCCAGTCCCTGCCTTTTCAACATCATTTTGAAATATGGAAAGTCTTCAGAACCTTCTAGAACAGCAGCATCCTAGAGAACATTCCAGCGTCAAAACCATGGTCTAGACCCAATGTCCAAAGCAGCAACCACCAGCTGTGGGAGGTCACCAAACTTTTGAAATGTGGCTGGTCCATAAAAACGAGGGAATTCTGTCACAGGCACCCACCCAGAGGGAGCGGGAGGACATTGTGTTGAGCCAGAGGAGTCAGGGCTGGAGTGCCCACCTCGGGGAAGGAGCAGCAGCTGTTGGAGTTGGGAAGACTGGGGGAGGGAGACCTGGGAAGGAGAAGGGAAAGGGGGACAGCAATGGATGGATGGGTGGGTGGGTCGGGGGTGGGAGGAGCCCCATTACTGTGTATCATTAGGGGCTCCATCTTACTATTAGTTATTGCTCTCAGTCTCTCACTGTGCCAGCTTCACAGACTAACCCTTATCATAGGTGGGTCTGCATAGGAAGGAAGAGCCTTGTGGTTTCAGAATTCACTGGGGGTCTTCTTGACAATGAACCATTGAGTTTTCTCTTTGGAGAATTTTCTGGTCATGCTCATGGCCTAATTGTCGACTGAATGGTTGGTGTTTTCTTTATTGAATTGTAAGAGCTCTTTACATATTACAGGTTCCATCACTCTCTGTTGTGTGTGTTTGCCTATCTCAGTCTAGACCTGTCTTTTCTTTTAGTTTATTTATGATGACATCTGTTGGTTGAAAAGAAGTTTGGATTTCAAGGTAGTCAGTTCTTTGTACTATTTTCACAAATTCCTGTGAGGTTATAACATGATTCCAAAATAAAACATTTGAAGAAAAAGTTCAGAAAGGGTGATGCATAGATCCCAGGTCACTCAGCAAATTGAGAATGAAGCTAGTGAGTCCCCAGGTATCCTGACAGCCGGGTTCCTTCCATTTTACCATAGAGAGACAGCAGGACAGGCATTCAGAAAAGTGAAAGGGATGAGTGACAGTGAGACAAGGCATGAGTGTAGCGATTTTGGAAGAAGTAATAGCAGAGGGTGTAATAATTATTGGAGTTAGTGCAGGAGAAATAACAGGAACAACACTAATGACAACTTCTCTTTATTGAAGACCAACCTCCTGCCAGCCACCTTGCAGACAGCTTTATGCATATTATATCCACTCCTCACCATGTCCCTGCATGGTACAAATGAGAAACCGAGGCACAACTCCAAGATTGCAGAGAAGAAAAAGGAAACATTTGGATCTAAACCTTTCACCCCAACTTTCCATCCGGCTCCACCCTAGGCCTTTGTCCTCAGCCAGTGTTCCCATCGCCAGCAGGCTGAGACTCACATCCATTGCCTCTGGGACACACATGCTCCCTGAGAGGGGTCCTGGCTGATGTGAAGGGGCTGTTCAGGGCAGGTGGACTGATGGCCCTGCTTTGACATCCTGGGTGGGTGGCCAGGACGGCTTTGACACTGAGTGGACTGTCCCATTTCACATCCATCCAGAAGCCACCTGATGGAGGCCAAAGACCAGGATGAGGCCACGTAAGGATGGTTCTGTTCCAAGCCAAAGTGGAGAGTCAGAGGGTCTGACTGTCTTTCCAGAGCTCTTCCCCCCTTGCGAGAATGTTTGGAAGGTTCCAGAGTGGAGGCTGGAGACCAGAGACAAGGCTGTGGTGATAACAGGGTGACACACGGAGGTATCTGGGATTTCAGGGACAGGATAGTGGGGCCTCTGGCAGGAAGTGCATTGGGTGGTGCTCCAGGCAAAGATGGCCTGGAAAGAGCCACCCAGGGCTTGATAATGGTCCAAAGCAACGCTCATTGGCTGCTCACCATTGTCTCTGTTCTTCCTGCAGTGGCATGACCCCTTTCAGAGGGCCACCATTGGGGACTGGGTGGGACAGTCCAGACACATGCCTTCACATGCCATGGCTGTGGGGCTGACTGTCAGCAGGCCAGGGCACCTCAGTTCATGTGGGGTGCTTCTCTCTCCCACAGGTTAGCAGGACAGTGCCCAAGTGAAGCTGCCAGGCTTCTTGTGGTCCAAGCCCAGAAGGGACACAGTCACCTCCACATCCAATTGACTGCAGCGAGTCACGTGACTGAGATCACCATCAAGGGCAAAGAAAACAGCGCCCCCTGTTGGTAGGAGGACTGACGGCAGGAAACAAAGAATCCATGGTGCCATTTTTGCCAAGACCCCCACCTCCCACCCGGCACAGATGGTAGGTGGCTGGGTGGGGTGGGGGTCTCAGGATAGCTCAGGGGTTTGGTGGAGCCACTGGGTAGATGATGGTGACATTAATTGAGGTGTGAAAGGCTGAGGGAGGAGAGGCTGGTGGTGGGACAGGGGAGTTTTTCTCGAGCTACTAGGAGGCTTATGGAGCGCAACCTTCACAAAGAGGGCTGCCTGGGATGGGAGGGTGCTCCCTCCACGGGCAATGGCCCCAAGAGCAAGGGATCACCAACACTTCTGTAAACGGAGGGGCCTCAGGCTCAGAGAAGTAGGGCTCTGCCTGCAGGTACCAGAAATCTCATCTCAGAGTTGGGATTCCACCCTGCGGGGACACAGGGGGATTCATCTTCCCTTTTTGTTCACAAAAGACCTAAGGGGACCATCAGGAAGTGCTCCATTCCAATCAGGGATGAAACCAGTGCCTGAAATGAGTCCAGGGTTCACCGGGCCCTAGAGGTCACCACTAAGTTGTCACTCCAACGACTGTGTGACCTGGTGTTCATGTCACCTTCATTTTTACAGTAGAGGGAACCAGGACTCGGAAGGGAAAGCCACTGGCCAATGTCACACACTCTTCAGAGCTAGGAATGGAGCCTAGGCCTGCCTGGCCCCAAGCTTTCCCCCACCACTGTGGCTCTTCCACCACCTTCAACATTATCACATTGTGATCAAGGACCCATTACATGACAGCTCCCAGGATCTCTGCCTAAGACGCCAAGAACAAGAGGTGGGTGTGGGTGAGCCATCACCCATCATGGGCCAAAACTGGCTCTCTGATTGTTTTTTCAAATAAAGTTTTATTGGCACTCTTTCAATGACACATTGTTTGTAACACCTTCCAAATTATAATGGCGGAGGTGAGAAAATGCAAAGGAGACAACACCCCCTAAAATATTTGGCCCTTTAGAGGAAAAAAAAAAGTGTGCTGAGCCTGGTCTATGGTGCCAGCAGCCAGTCTAGGCTGTGGGTGGATTTCAGTGGCAGAGAGCTGGCCAGGCGCACGGGAGGGTCTGGGTCTTAACCAGCCCCAACAAGGAGAAAGGAAGGAAGAAATGGAGAGAAAAGGAGGGGAAATGGGAGGGAGGGAAGAAAAGAAGAGCCATCCAGTCGTCCTGGCTTCTGGGGAGGAAAGTGGGAGAGGTCCCTTGGTGGAGGCCACCCAGGGCAGAGCAGCGTAAGAGCCTGGTCCCCTCCAGCTAGGGAAGCCCAGAGTCACCCAGCACTGCCAGTGTGGCACTCAGCACAGATGCTCCCTGAGGAAGAAGCGAAGTGGGAGAACGTTCCGGGCCAGCTACTTGACTTCCGGATGGCGCGGCTGCCAGGCAGCCTCCTGCCCTTCCTTCCTCCCCTCCCCTCAAGTGCTCCTTCCAGAGGTTTCTAGAAAACAAAGCCCTGCCCTGGAGTCACCAGGGACCCCAGTCCCCTAGGGAGCCCCTGAGGTCCTGGACCCACTGCTGTACAGAAAAACCAGCCAAAACCCCATGTGGGTTGGGCACCTAGCCAGTGGCCTCTCCCAGCCCAGTCGGTCCCTTCCTGTCCCCATCAACACTTTCTTAGCACCCACTGATCCTCCCAGTGCAAAATAAAAGTCCTGGGACTCCACGGAGCTTCAGGAGACTTCAAAAAAGAGAGACAAGCAGCCTCCTGCTGCCCAAACCACACACAGACCCAACGAGGCCCCGTTTGTTCCAGAAGGCCGAGGGGCAGGGCCTCCAAAACACAGAGCTTCCGAGCTGGAGAGGAGGTAGAGGCAGGGTCAAAGGGCACATTCCAATTGCTAAGATGCATTGACAGGCTCCGGCCCCCTGGGCCCTGCCAGGCGACCTGGGAACCCAGAGGGCCTGGGGCCACAGGGGGCAGCAGGCCTCCAAAGCTCTGGCTTCAGGAATGCACCCCCACCCCCCAGTTGGCCACAAAGAGATAGAGGCCACCGGTCATCCCTGGCTGTGCCCCCACCTCCTGCAGATCTGCCAAAAAAGAATTCCCAGGTCTTCTGTGAGGAGCAGGGAATGGGGAGCTTTGGCCAAGGGAGCACATTGTCTTTTGGGGGATTGATTTGTTTGGTTGGGTTTTTGCCTTGAAATTGGAAACTGGGCAGGGGGTTGACCATAATGGAGGAGCAGAAGGTATTTTTTTGACCATATGCAGGAGGCCTGGACTGGGGGTATCCCACTGCAAGTCCTGCTGTCAGTCCTGGCTCCTCCTCGTCCATCCAGGAATGGCTGACCTGAGGCAGATCACTGTCCTCACTTCCCTGAGCCTCTGCTTCAGTGGGCCTCTCTGTCCAGCCTCCTGGGGTTGGGACTGTTCATCCCAGAATAGAAGGTAAGAAGGTGACAGAAGCAGAGAAGTTCCCCAGAAATGCCAAAGGTGGCAGAAGCTAGTGGGTCCCCAGGGAGCAATGTGGGCACAGGGGCAGTGAGATGAGACACCCGTGGGGGACAGGGAGGGGCTCCTGGAAGGAGGAACACTTGACCATGCAGTGGCTTACACAGAAACTGCGTCCCAAAGCATCTGCCGGAATTTCCTCCTCAGAGGTAAACTGAGGTGCAGGAGACTGCGGTGCAGGTCAGTGAGTGGACTCCTGGCACCCCCAGTGCCCCAGCGTTCTTGGGGACATGTCAGTGACGCACCTCAGTGCCCCCCTGCCGGACAGGTCCCGGATGTCCCTCCTGTTCAGAATAGTGGAGGAAGGGCTCTCCAAAACAGTTCAGAAATGGGGAAAGAGGACTGGCCGTCCCCCAGGCAGGAGAGCTGGCCCCAGTGTGTTGGTCCCAGCTGGGTCGCCTCAGAGGAGAGGGTCGCCTGTCAAGCACAGTAACTCCCAGGGCCTGGAGGTGGAGCCATTCTGGGCAACCCCCAAGAACCCACACATGGGGTGCAGTGAATCAGGTCTTGATCCTCTCTGGGCGCATGCACGGCCCTGATCAACCTCCAGGTGGGATGAACACTTTCAGCTTCTGCAAACACAGGGCCTGTGGTTCTCTCCCTTCCTGGTCCTTCAGGTTCTCCGTGTGCTGTGATGGCATGTGGGCCTCTCTGGCCTCAGTCTCCTCGTCTGTTGGGCCCATTTATCTGCACCAACCTGGCAGGATAGCTCTGAACTGGTCTAATACTTTTCTCCATATTAGGAGATGGCTGTTTTGTATAAAACTAGTGGATCTGAGATTGATTCAGTCCTTGGAAGTTTTGAACTCACTTCTGAGCACAAATAATCAGGACACAAGTTCCATGTGCGTGGGGGAGGGTACACAGAAGGGGACTCCCCACTGGACTTGAGACCCACAGGATGAATGACGATCTTCCTTTCTCCCATCTCAACAGCTACTCCCAGGGCGGTGCCCTCCTCTGGGACTCCTCTACGGCATCCCCAGGCCTCTGCTTCAGGTGCAACCCCTGCCCACCACGTGGGGTGTGTGGGAGACTTGTGGCTGTAAAGTGGACCCAGCTCCTGGGTGGCTCCGCAGATCAGTCCCCCAGGAGACACTAAGAGCACCAGAAGTGCAAAAAGAACTCCCCAACCAAAAACTGAAACACCTCTCCACACATGCACCAGGTAGAGCCCGCCTGGCCTGGCACCTTGCACTGCAGACCATGCAGGAGACTTTTCCTCCACCAGAGATCCCCGAGTGACAGAGGAAGATGAGGACTCTGAGGTCAGAGAGGACCAGAAGGGCAAAACGGGAAGGACAGCAAGGAGCCCTGGCTCAGCAAATCCTCGATCTGCTAATAAGGATTAGCTGTGTGACCTCCAGCAAGTGACTTAACCTTTCTGTGCCTCAGTGTCCTCATCTGTAGATCAGGGATATGAAGAGCTCAAGAGCTATAGACTGTTACGGCGACAGTACTGTTCTGACCCCACAGCAGGACCTCAGGGAACCTCCTCGTCCACTCTTGTCCTATTTCCCATCAGCAGAATGGTGAGATATAAAATAGTTGGGCGTGCCCAGAATCCCTGCTTCCATGCCCACACAGGCCCCCCAGGGCTGCAGGCTGAGCGTTCCCAGGACCCTTCCCTTTCCTGGATCTCAGTTTTCCCATCCTCAGGTGAGGGAGCTGGACAAGCAGGTCACAGAGCCCAGGGTTGGCAGCAGGAACTCACAGGGCCCAGCAGACCTGTGGAGCCCTGGGGGGCCACCCGGTCCCCAAGGCCAGCACGGGGCACAGGGCAAAGGCCCTCTGGCTGGGTCGGGAGCCCTGCAGGCTGTGCCCTGACCCCGCTCTGCATGGCCGGGTGGGGCAGGGAGGCCCTGTTTGCCTTGGCAGCCAGGCCAGATGGTGGGCGGACTCCACGCTCAGCAGGCCTGGAAAAGCCCCGTCATCCCATGGCCCAGACAGGCGGCCTCCCAGGGTCCCCACTCCACCCCGCAGTCCATTACCTATGGCCCACACAGGACATGACCGCACAGCCCGGGTGAGGGGCCACAGGCCCACAGACAGGGCACCATTCACAGAGCTGCCTGGGCAGCCCTGAGCCAGGCCTGGGTGGCAGCCTGAAGGACGCCTGGGCGGCAGGCAGGAGCTGGACATGACCAGGAGGACACATGCTCCCAAGGGAGCACCAGGCCCGGGGGACTCGGGACCCTGCAGCAGGGTGGCCAGGAGAAGCAGGAGCAGTGGACTTCCCTGCAGTGATGGCCACACCACCGTCCCCTCCTCAGGGAAACCCGGGGAGGTGGGGGCACTGCCATCTGAACAGCAGCCTCGAGGACTGAGTCTTCTGGGGGCCAATCCCACCTCTCATCCATGGCCTCCACTTCCTCATCTGTAAAATGGGCGCAGTGAGTGGGCTGCAAGTCAGTTGGACTGTGTCTGACTTCAGTCAGGGTCTCCTCCCTCCTGGGAGGCCAAGACACAGACCTGGCTCTCTCCCACCTCCCTGCTGCTGGGGGGCTCAGCTCTGAAACGTGGCCCCTGGCAGGAAGCTCAGGAGGGCACCGGCCTGGGAAGCCAGCAGCTCCTCCACCAGAGGAAGTCATGTTACTGCCAGGACCCAAAGTGGGACTCTGGGCTGAGGCCAGCAGCCTGAGTCCCAGGCCTCCAGGCAGGAGGGTCTTCGCCCCTGGGTCTCCCGGGGCAAATGGCTGCCCCCCATGGCTATCACACAGAGGCTGCATCTCTAGCAAGCTTCCAGGGGACATGGATACCGGGGGCCATGGGCTAATGCATGGGAAGGGCTCAAGACCAGGTCTGGCCTCCAGGAAGCCTCCAGAACCTTCACTCTGGGCACCTGGAAAAGACACATCCAACTCCTGTGCCAGCCAGCACTCGGGGCCTGTGGACCCTGGAAGCTGACCAGGACCCTCCTGTCCAGTTGCATGCCCACCCCAGACGCCCAGGCTGCTGACCAGGCCTGGGTCAGCAGCTGCCCCCTCTAACCCCAACTCCCAGGGCTCCCTGGGCCTCTGTGGTCTCAGGCCATCCTCCCCGCTGGCTCCAGCCCCTCCCCCCAGGTCCCCGCTGCCCCTCACAGCCCAGACACCTCCAAGAGGAAATCTGAGCTGTCTGTTTTACCTCTCCCCCACTTTGTCCTGCCCAGGGCAGGCTGTCATGGAAGCCACCTCCTGTGCCCAGACAGCCTGAGAGAGAGACCTCCCTGCAGCCACCCCGGATGCCCTCCTTCTGCTGGGTGTGCAGGCCAGCCTCCTCCCTCCCTGCAGGGCACAGCTCCATTGTTGGGGCTGCTTGTGACACTGTGGGTCACTGGTGGCAACTCAGAAAGCTGAGGGCCAGACCAGGAAGGAAGGCACTTTGTTCTAAAGAGAACACAGTGGGAGACAGTAGGGAGTGGTGGGGACTGTGGCAAATGGTAGAGCCAAGGCCTTGCCTGCGGGACTCTGTTCCAGTGGGTTAGTGGGTGTTGGACTCTGTTCCAGTGGTTAGTGGGACCCAGGGTGCCCACTTATTTGTTTTACAGAAGCTAGAAATTCAGAGTTTTTTAAACATTATTATCATTAAATAAATGTTTTTGACTTTTAA
Organism: Sciurus carolinensis; assembly: GCF_902686445.1. NCBI lineage: Eukaryota > Metazoa > Chordata > Mammalia > Rodentia > Sciuridae > Sciurus > Sciurus carolinensis. The sequence continues at coordinate 464,489 of NW_025920174.1, read as the reverse complement.
AAGGCTACAAAGTCCTAATGAAACTCTCAGAGGGCTAGAGGGGACCTGAAATAGAACTTTGTAACCCTCTCCAGGTCAATGTGCCTTGTGACCATTCCACAAAATGGTGCCTGATTGAAGGGTGCCCTGGGCCCAACTGCTGGACAAGTCCCTCTTAATCCTCTCTGGAATCCCAGCCCACATTAGCATATTAAAGGCTCTGAAAAGGTCTGCAGGGAAGAGATCTGACTGTGAGCTCAGAGGGTTCTGTCCCCTGCCACAGCCCAGGGCTGTCACCTCCACTGTGGGCTCAGCATTTCAAAGATCCAGCCCTCCCCCCAGGTCTGCCTCAGAACTGATCTTTCTTCTGCTCATCCAACAACAAAAGGGAGACAGTTCTGGCCTGGGCAGGGTGTGGACACCAGGGCCATGTGGTGACATGGGTGGTGACATCACAGGCCTCCTGCCCTGCCTGTGGAGGCCCACCCAGGCTCTCCCCATCCAGCTCTGCTCCCACCAGCCTTCCAGCCTTCCATCCTGTGGCCTCATCAAACCAAAGCAGAAGGCAGTGTGGGAAGCCAGGGAGACCTGGGTGCTGCCCTGGGGTCCGTCCTGAACTGCAGAGACACCCACCTACCCACCCACCTGGAGTCAACTCAGGGCTGGGGAAAGAGTCATGAGTCAGAGACACCCTGAGACCGGCCCCGCATCATGTCACCTAGGGCGGAAGAAGACAGAGAGACCAGATAAGGAGGGGGTGGCAAGGACAGAAAAATCAGGTTGTTCCAACAGTGGGATCCTTTCAAGTTTCACGCAGGACATAAGGGAGACTAAATGGAGCACTGGCAAGCTTACTTTGGATGTATCTCTCTAAGGAGACCACATTTATGCTGGTATCTAAGGACAGGAGGAGGGTGCCCGTGACAAGACTTTCCAGGTGAAGGGAGCCACATGCACAAAGGCCCTGAGGCAGGGAAGAGCAATAATTATAGTGGAGAAATAAATGAGATGCAGTTGGAGAGGTCAGAAGGGCCTAAATTGTGTAAGGGCTCGTGTGTATCAGTCTACTCTTGCTGTATAACAAGCATCACCAAACTGGGGAGTGTATGGGAGCTATCAAAATGCCGGGGGGGGGGTCTGCAGAGAAGGTGGGAGCTCTGCTGTGAATGGACTTGGCTTACCCATTTCCTCGTGTCTCTGCTTCCTCCTGGGACCACAGGGCTCGCCTAGGCCCATTCTAGTGAGTGGTGGCAGAAATGCAATAAATGGCGTCAGCCCCCGGGTCTCAGATGGGAACTGATAGACTTCCCTGACTCCATCACATCGACAAAGCCTGGTGGTTACTTTCAGGGACCGAGTTTCACCCCATCCATGTGTGGGGAAGCATAGTGAGAGAGATGGAGAGGTGGCAGCCTGGATGTGGGGTGGGGACATGAGATGGAGAACAGCAGATGAATTCCAGAACCAACTAGAAGGTTGCTGTGGGGTTGGATGGAAGGAGTGAGGGAAAAGGTCAGAATCGAGTTTGGCTTCTGGATTTCTTCCAAAGCCTGGGGGCTGACCCCTCTGTCTGGGTCCCCAGCTTCTTCAGTACACCAGTAGCAGTTGGGAGAGGCCCCCGGGACCAGCCCAGGACCTGCACCCCATTCCCACAGAGCTCCAGCTTGCTGCCTCCGCCCGTGGCCTCCACCCAGCACAGTGAAGGCTGGCCAGGCTGGCGGTGATATACGACCCCCATAGCTCATGGCAGGCTGCGCAGGATGATGTGTTGTTGCCATCCATCACCCGCCTGATGGGCACCCAGCGCCAGGATTCCACAACTGCCCTTCACCAGGACACTTAATTATAAAGACCTGAAATGTTCCCCACCAGCCTTGGAAATAGAGCCTTTGTTGACCAAGGGTGAGTTGGGGGCTCCCCAGGGACAGGCAGAAGCTCAGAGCAATCTGGCAGGAGCAGTGCCAGTCCTGCTGCCCAGGGGGTGGGGACAGAGGCTTCTGGACCCCTGCCACCTCCACCCCTACCACCGGCCTCAGCCCTGCCCATCAGTTCCACCCGGGAATGTCGACCCCCAGAGCTCTGAGTCGTCTTCCCACCTGAGCGGTCAGACTTACTCTCCAGGCCCCTCTTCTGAGTTTGCCAGAAAATTCAGGGACATGGTCCCTGCAGGGTGGGGTTGACAGAGCCCTCAGGACAGGGACTTAGGTGACAGGACTTGGTGGGACTTGCAAGAAACCTTTCAGTGATTTCTGGGTTCATCTGGCCCAGGGGTTCTCAAAGTGTGGTCCGCAGACCAGCCACAGCCGCACTATCTTGGACCCTGTCAGACAGGCCGCTCTTGGGCACCACCCCTGAGCTAAGGGGCAGCACTTCATTGCTAGGGAGAGGCCCTCCAGCGGATGCTGATGTGTGCACAAGTTTGAGAACCACAGACTCCTTCCCTCACAGTCTCCATTTTGCCTCTGGGCCACCAGGGCTCTGAGGACCAGGGTAGGGCTTGCTCCAGGTCACCTAGAAGCAGAGACAGCAGCAACGCTGAACCCAGGCTTGCACAGGTGACTACGCGCCCCAGGTCCCAGGTGAGCTCTGGGCTGAGGAGTCTCCCCGAGCCTGTTTCATCTGTACGACAGGTTTGAGGATGCAAAGCTGGTCACTGCTGACCAAGGCTACCTGAGGAAAGACGCTGGGCACAGAGGACCAGATGGTATGACCCTGCAAGTCCCCTGTGACCCCAAGGCTCTGCACCCATGGGTCCTTATACAGGGACAGAACATCTATCTACAGGGCCCAGTCACACAGCAGGTGCCTAATGAGTGCAGAAGGGCTCAGGAATTGACCACCCCAAGGCATAAGGCAGGGCAGGGGCAGAGCCCAGGTTTCCATGGGTCTGCTCTCCCTCCTTCCCCTGCCAGTTCCTGTCTCTTGACCTTGGCCATGGCCAATGCTCGCCAGGGAAGCTTCCGCTTAGCTGCGACTGGTTTATGGAGCTGGGAAAGTTCAGTGCCCACACTGTCCCATGAAGGAAGTGGCTTCAACACACCCGCCTCTCAGCGAATGCAGAATCCTCATGACCCAGCTGTGGCCACTCCCTGTTCTGAGACTCAGGAGACCAGCAGCCTCGCAGAAGCCCCTGGGCAGGTGCAGAGAGGGGTGGAATTCCTGCTGACAGTCCAACCAGCAGGCCTGGCTGCTGGAAGGGTGAGGGTCTCCTCCAAACACAGGGGATGGGCCAGCAGCCTCCACAGTGCCTGGGGCCCGGGAACAGGAACGTGAAACTAATTTTTGCAAAAAGGGCATGAGGAAGAAGAGGAGGAGGCAGCTGTCATGGAGGATTATCAGTAAAGGTTCTGACTAAGCCATTATAGAAAACCCAATGAGATTAGCCTCAACCAAAATTGTAGAAAAAAAAATCGGGGAGGATGCAAGATGGCAGACTAGAGGGAGGCTGCGTTTCTTGTCGCTCCGTAACTCCAGTTTCAAGCAGAGGATATCTGTTTCACGGTGAGGCAGTTTTTGCTGCTTATCGATTCCCTGGTGTTTACCCCATTTGTCTGCTGTGATGACCTTCAGTCTGCAAGTATATTGACACCTTTTTTGAGTGCAGATTGCTCACTGTCAGGCACCTATCATCCGCCACTTGCCTGCCTCTCATCTGTCCATCACCTGCCTTACACCTATCCATCACCCAACACACAAGGGGGGTCACCTCCCGATCATCCGACAACAGTCAGCAAACTGATTGCGACAGCCAGTGGCGCACCAGCTGCCTGCTGTTGCCTGGAAGTTCACTGTTACAGTACCTGCAGGTTTGATTACACGTGGCTGCCACCATTTTGAGACAACAGCCAGGCCCCGTAGGACCCCTGGCGGAACTGACTGAGCCTCATCTCCAGGATACCTCAGCCTGACCAATCACTCCCTGCCTCTGGGGCCCTCACATTGACTGACTGCTCCCTGCCACCAGGGCCCCCAGACCAACTGACAGCACCCTATCACCGGCACCCCAGACCGACTGATTGCACCCGGCTTCCAGGATCCCGCAACAATACTAAACACACCGGACCTCCAGGACCCCTGCAGGACCAACAGCATCCTGTCTCCAGGACTTCCAGCTGACCATGTCCACCCCTGAGCTGCAACTCCCCATTTGCCAACACTTTCGAAGCCAGAGTGGCAATCTTGGATAGTCCTGGATGCTGGAGCTCCGGTCTTTGGGTGGGGTAAATCCCATCCTGCAACACCTGCTGGAGGCTTGAAGCTCATTGTCAGGTACCTTTCATGCATCAGGCTACTGAACACTGGGAGGTTGCATTAGTATATGACTGTTATACAGCAGATTTTCTTTTTTCTCCTTTTTAAAAAAATTTTCAGTTTTTATTTCTTTACTTTTCTTGCTCTCTTTTCCATTTGTTCACCTGTTCCCTCAGAGTCTCTTTCTCCCTTTTTTGCATGCTAACATCTGATTTATATGATTACACTCTCGCCTTTCTATTTTCTAGAACGTCTGTATATTCTTTTCTTATCCCATTAACAGCCACATTCTACATCCCTCTGCATTCTCTTTGTCCTCCATTAGAAACTGAAGACCTTATTGCAAACCTCTTTGTTTTACCAAAGATAATATTTGAACTCATTTTGTTTACTAGGACAAATTTCTTATTGTCTCCATAGGGGTTATTTGGTCTAGGATTGCATAGTGTCTGATTTGGGCACTGCTAATATTGATCTCCCCTTAAAGAAAGGGTTTTGGAAACCTATAGGGCCACTATAAGCCTATAGGGGGAAATCTGCAATACCCCAGATCTACACTGATAGTGGGGAAGATATATGAACAACATGAAAAAACAAGGGAAGAAAATGATCCAAACAAATCTAGATTCTAAATTAATAGAATCCAATGACAGTATGTTAGAAGACATGTCAGAAAAGGACTTCAGATTATACATGATTAAGATGATTCACGAAGCAAAGGATGAGATAAGAGAGCAAATACAGGCAATGAATGATAATACCAATAATCTGAAAGAACATCTGCAGGAAGCAAAAGATCATTTCAACAAAGAGATAGAGATTCTCAAAAAATACCGAACGGAAATTCTTGAAATGAAGGAGACAATAAACCAAATAAAAAACTCAATGGAAAGCATCACCAAAAGACTAGACCACTTGGAAGACAGAACCTCAGAAAATGAAGACAAAATATTTAATCTTGAAAATAAAGTCACCCAAACAGAGAAGATGGTAAGAAATCATGAAGAGAATCTCCAAGAACTATGGGACATCATGAAAAGACCAAATTTAAGAATTATTGGGATTGAGGAAGGCACAGAGATACAAACCAAAGGAATGAACATCCTACTCAATTAAATAATATCAGAAAATTTCCAAACCTGAAGAATGAAATGGAAAATCAAATACAAGAGACTTACAGAACACCAAATTCACAGAATCACAACAGATCCACACAAGGCATATTATAATGAAAATGCCTAACATTCAAAATAAAGATAGGATTTTGAAGGCCGTGAGAGAAAAGCATCAGATTACATGTAGGGGAAGACCAATACGGATAGCAGCCAAATTCTCAACCCAGAGTCTAAAAGCTAGAAGGGCCTGTACCAACATATTTCAAACTCTGAAAGAACATTGTTGCCAACCAAGAATCCTATACCCAGCAAAACTCACCTTCAGATTTGAAGATGAAATAAAATCCTTCCATGATAAACAAAAGTTAAAAGAATTTACAAATAGAAAGCCTGAACTACAGAATGTTCTCAACAAAATATTCCATGAGGAGGAAATGAAAAACAACAATGTAGGTCAGCAAAGGGAGGAACTACCTTAGAGAAAACCACTCAAAGGAGAAACCAAGCCAACTTAAAAACCACAAATAAGCCAAATGACTGGGAATACAAATCATATCTCAATAATAACCCTGAACGTTAATGACCTAAACTCATCAATCAAAAGACATAGATTGGCAGAATGGATTAAAAAGAAATACCCACCAATATGCTGCCTGCAAGAGACTCATCTCATAGAAAAAGACATCCACGGACTAAAGGTGAAAGAATGGGAAAAAACCTAACATACACATGGACTCAGTAAAAAAAAGTGGGGGTTTCCATCCTTATATCAGATAAGTGAACTTCAAGCAAAAGTTAGTCAGAAGGGATAAAGAAGAACATTTCATATTGCTTAAAGGAACCATAAATCAGGAAGACATAACAATAGTAAATATTTATGCCCCAAATAATGGTGCATCCCTGACATCAAAAAAATACTTCTCAATATCAGGAATCACATAGACCACAACAGAATAATTCTGGGTGACTTTAACACACCACTGTCAACACTAGATAGATCTTCCAAACAAAATACAACCAAAGAAACCATAGAACTCAATAACACAATCAATAACCTATACTTAATAGACATATATAGAATATTCCATCCATCAACGAGTGGATTCACTTGCTTCTCAGCAGCACATTGAACCCTCTCGCAAATAGACTATATGTTATGCCACAAAGCAGCCCTAAGGAAATGCAAAAAATAGAGATACTGCCTTGTGCTCTATCAGATCATAATGGACTGAGAGTAGAAATCAATGACAAAATAAAAAAGAGAAATTACTCCAACACCTGGAGACTAAATAATATGCTACTCAATGAAACATGGATAACAAAAAACATCAGGGAGGAGATTAAAAAATTCTTAGAGTTCAATGAGAATGATGATACAACATATCAAAATCTCTGGGACACTATGAAAGTGGTATTAAGAGGAAAATTCATTGCATGGAGCGCATTCCAGAAAAGAATGAAAAGTCAACAACTAAATGACCTAACATTACAGCTCAAAGCCCTAGAAAAAGAAGAACAGAATAACTGCAAAAGTAGTAGAAGACAGAAAATAATTAAAATCAGAAATTAAAACAAAAGAAACTATTCAAAAAATTGACAAAACAAAAAGTTGGTTCTTTGAGAAAGTAAACAATATAGACAAACCCTTAGCCAAACTAACAAAGAGAAGGAGAGAGAAGACTCAAATTACTAAAATACATGATGCAAAAGGAAATTTCACAACAGACACCACTGAAATATAGAACATGATGAGAAGCTACTTTGAAAATCTGTATTCCAACAAAATAGAAACTACTGAAGACATTGACAAATTTCTAGAGACCTATTCTCCTCCCAAACTGAACCAGGAGGACATACACAATTTAAACAGATCAATATCAAGCAATGAAATAGAAGAAGCTATTAAAAATCTACCATCCAAGAAAAGTCCAGGACCAGAAGTATTCTCAGCTGAGTTCTACAAGACCTTCAAAGAAGAACTCATTACAATACTTCTCAGAGTATTCCAAGACATAGAAAAGGAGGGTACCCTACCGAACTCATTTTATGAAGCTAATATCACCCTCATACCCAAACCAGGCAAAGACACATCAAGGAAAGAAAATTTTAGACCAATATCCTTGATGAATATAGATGCAAAGATCCTTAACAAAATATTAGTAAACCATATCCAAAAACATATTAAGAAAATTGTGCACCACGATCAAATGTGTTTCATTCCTGGAATGCAAGGATGGTTCAACATTTGTAAATCAATAAACGTAATCCATCATGTCAATAAACTTAAGGATAAGAATCATATGGCTATTTCAATTGATGTAGAAAAAGTGTTCGAAAAAATACAACACCCCTTTATGCTCAAAACACTAGAAAAAATAGGGATAGTAGGAACATACCTGAACATTGTAAAGGCTATTTACGCTAAGCCCATGGACAACATCATTCGTAATGGAGAAAAACTGAAACCATTCCCTTTAAAAACAGGAACAAGACAGGGATGTCCTCTTTCACCACTTCTATTCAACATTGTCCTCGAAAATCTAGCCAGATCAATTAGGCAAACCAAAGAAATTAAAGGGATATGAATAGGAAAAGAGGAACTTAAGCTGTCACTATTTGCGGATGACATGATTCTATATTTAGAGGATCCAAGAACCTACTCCAGAAAACTTCTAGACCTCATCAATGAATTCAGCAAAATACCAGGCTATAAAATCAACACACATAAATCTAAAGCATTTTTATACGCAAGCGAAGAAACAGCTGAAAGGGAAATGAGGAAAACAACCCCATTTGCAATAGCCTCAAAAAAATAAAATACTTGGGAATCAATCTAACCAAAGAGGTAAAACATTTCCACAATGAAAACTACAAAACATTGAAGAAAGAAATTAAGGAAGACCTTAGAAGATGGAAAGATCTCCCATGTTCTTGGATAGGAAGAATTAATATTGTCAAAATGGCCATACTACCAAAAGTGCTATACAGATTCAATGCAATTCCAATTAAAATCCCAATGATGTACCTTACAGAAATAGAGCAAGCAATCATGAAATTCATCTGGAAGAATAAGAAACCCAGAATACCTAAAGCAATCCTTAGCAGGAAGACTGAAACAGGGGGTATTGCAATACCAGATCTTCAAGTCTACTACAAAGCAATAGTAACAAAAACAGCATGGTATTGGCACCAAAATAGACAGGTAGATCAATGGTACAGAATAGAAGACACGACACAAACCCAAATAAATACAATTTTCTCATACTAGACAAAGGGGCCAAAAATATGCAATGGAGAAAAGATAGCCTCTTCAACAAATGGTGCTGGAAAAACAGGAAATCCATATGCAACAGAATGAAACTAAACCCCTATCTCTCACCCTGCACAAAAATCAACTCACATTGGATCAAGGACCTTGAAATCAGACCAGAGACCCTGCATCTTATAAAACAAAAAGTAGGTCCAAATCTTCACCTTGTTGTCTTAGGATCAGACTTCCTTAACAGGACTCCCATAGCACAAGAAATAAAAGCAAGAATCAACAACTGGGATAGATTCAAACTAAAAAGCTTTCTCTCAGCAAAGGAAACTATCAGCAATGTGAAGAGAGAGCCTACAGAGTGGGAGAAAATCTTTGCCACTTATTTCCAGAATATATAAAGAACTCAAAATACTCTACACGAAGAATACAAACAACCCAATCAACAAATGGGCTAAGGATATGAACAGATACTTCACAGAAGAAGATCTACAAGTAATCAACAAACATGAAAAAATATTCACCATCTTTAGTAATAAGAGAAATGCAAATCAAAACTACACTAAGATTCCATCTCACCCCAATTAGAAAGGCGATTATCAAGAATATAAGCAATGATAGGTGTTGGAGAGGATGTGGGGAAAAAGGTACACTCATACATTGCTGGTAGGGCTGCAAATTAGTGCAGCCACTCTGGAAAGCAGTATGGAGATTCCTTAGAAAACTTGGAATGGACCTATCATTTGACCCAGCTATCCCACTCCTTGGCCTATACCCAAAGGACTTAAAATCAGTATACTACAGAGATACAGCCACATCAATGTTCATAGCTGCTCAATTCACAATAGCCAGATTGTGGAATCAACCTAGATGCCCTTCAATTGATGAATGGATAAAGGAACTGTGATATATATATATATATATATATATATATATATATATATAAAGGAACTGTGATATATATAGATATATATATATATATATATATATATACAATGGAATATTACTCAGCTATAAAGAATAATAAAATTATGGCATTGCAGGCAAATGGATGAAATTGGAGAATATCATGTTAAGTGAGATAAGCCAAACTCAAAAATCCAAAATATGAATGATCTCACTGATAACCGGATGATGACACATGATGGGGTGTGGGAGGGGGGCAAGAATGGAGGAAGGAGGGACTGTATAGAGGGAAAAGAGAGGTGGGAGGGGTGGGGGGTAATGAAAAAAATAACGGAATGAATCAAACATCATTACTCTATGTAAATGTATGATTATGCAAATGGTATGCTGTTACTCCATGTACAAACAGAAGCAACATGTATCCCATTTGTTTACAATAAAAATAAATTTAAAAAAAATCGGAACAGAGAGAGAATGCAAGCAATTGTACTGTTAGGGTTTGGAATGGTTTCCTATCCTGATTGTGGTCATGGTTATGTGACTGCATGTATTTATTAAAATAAATAGAATGCTAAAGAATTTTAATTTTGGCATCAGCAAATTACACGTCCATGAACCCAACTAATCCCTAACCCAAAATAATGAATTGCATTTCTTCATGTACTGAGGTATCCGGAGCTATCCTGCTTTCAGGCAAAGCTTGATCCAGCAACTCAAACAACATGTCTAAGGCTCTGGTTTCTCTGTCTCTCCACTTTTCCTTCTCTGGAACTTGCATCTCTCTTACTTTCCATGTTAGATGACTTTCCATCACTATAGCAAATACCTGAGAAAGTCAACTTATAAAGCAAAAAGTTTTATTGGGCTCACAATTTTGGACAGTCTAATCCAGGACCAGTTGGCCCTATGGCTTTGGGTCTGTGATGAGGCAGCACATCACAGTAGGGAAAGCACAGCAGAGCAAAACCCTTTGCCTCATGGCCAGGGGCAAAGAAGAAAGAGAAGAGACCAGGGCCCCACATACCCCAGTGACCTAACTTCATCCCTCTAGGCTCCACCTCCTGAAGATCCCACCCTCTCCCCAGAGCACCCACCCCGCAGTCACCATCCAGGCCAACCCAGTGCCTCAGTCAAACCATGGCAGGAGCCTGCAGCACTCAACTTCCCTGAGGCCCTCAGCCAGCCTGCTATCATGAGGGCCTTCCAGTGACAGATGTGCCCTGCTGCCAAGGCGGGAGGAACAAGTGGATACATCCCATGCATTTGCGAGTCATGTGTTTTTGTCCCCTTAGGACGGGTTTGTGAGGCACTTGGAAACTGGTGGGATCTGAGGAGCAGAGGGTAGGAATGTCCCAGCGTTAACTTTCTGAATTGTGGGGTGCTCTGTTGTGTTGGCACATGTCCCTGCTGGTGTGAAACATGCTGCACACTCTGGGGTGATGGGGTGGCAGGTCAGTGACATACTCCTTAATGATTCAACTTCCTTTAACATTGGGGTCTTAAACCAAAATAAACTCCTCAGGCCACTCAGGGCCCTCTCGGGGCCTAGTAGTGAAGGAGCATGGGCAAAGGAAGGTGGAGGGCTTCAGCTCCTCCAGGGAGGAGGGATTGGTTTGTTCACCTGCCAGTGATTCAGGATGCCATTCATCACAGCAGAATGCCAGTCCTTCACCTGCTACCTGTGCCTTCTGTCCTGGGGGTCTTGGATGTGTTGTCATATTTCTCAGGGTACCTTTCTGGAGTAGAAAGGGATTATTCTTCCATGTGAGATGTGGATATGATGAGGATCCTAATGGGCAACACTTACCTGGTGCTTGAAGGGCCTGGCAATAGTCTAGGTACTTTGAATGATGACTTAATTTCCATAATTACCCTTGGAGGCATATCGTGGTTGCTTTATCTTCCAAAGAGACCAGGGCACAGAGAAATCAGGTAACTTTCCTAAGGCCACACAGCTTGAAAGTGGTAGAGCTGGGGTTCCAATCGGGCAGTCTGACTCCAACTGCAGATGCTGGGGAAATGGGTGTGAGGAAGCTAGAGCTCTGGGCCCCCTGGAGCTCTGACTCTGCAGGGTGTCGGAGCTGTGCCTGGGCTCTCACCAGTGACCATGCTGCCTGCGCATGTGGGAGTGGCAGCTGCACACTGGCTGCGGGTCTGCATGTCCCTGAGCTCACAGGTGTGTTTGCTTCTCTTTTGCCTGTAGGTGGCCCTGGTGGGTGCTCTGGAGGCAGTGCTGGATTCCAACACCGAGGTAGCTCCCTTTCAAGTTCTGCTTCAAGTTCCCGGCTCACAGGTGTACTCTCCCATAGCATGTGGAGAGTTCCTGGATGGATGCGACGTTCACTGGGCCATAGCCACTGGTGAGTCTTGTTCCCGTTGGAATGTTCCAAACCCTGAGGTCTGAGCATGCGGAGCATCTGCTTGTTGGTGAGCCTGCAAGTAACGCCCAGGGAACCTCACCTGCTTTCAGGAGCTCTGTGCTCTCTTCCACATGTCTGTCTCTTTCTTAGTGATCGGAAACACACTGAGCTGTGAGCGTGAGTGAGCCAGGCTTCTGAGGGGTGTGTTTCAGGGCACTCACGTGTTGTTGAGTATAAAGTGGCCCTTTCCTTTATGGTCTTGGTGTCTGATTAGCGGAGTTTTCCCAGGTGTGTGCATGTGTGGTAATAGCCGGGGGCAAAGTGCAAGGGCTGTGTCCGACTTGGGCAGTCTCCACCCCATGTTGCATGTCTGTGCCAAGAGACTGCATCACTGGGCTGCCAGGTGCTGAGGAAGTTTCCTTGGGCTGACACAGGTCAGGTTTGCCAGGTTTGTTTTCTACCATTGTCCTGCCCTCAGAAGGTCCTGAGTAGTGAATTGTTCTTTTCAGGGTTCTCTTGTGGGGAGTGAGGATGGGAGGCATGGGTATGTTCTGGTGTGAGGATTGTGCTGTTGACTGATATACTTGTACTTGTGCAGGCATTACTTGGGCGTCTTGCATGTCGTTGACTCGCCCTCATACTTGGTTGTGTGCTGAGCATTGAGAAAGGATCCCTGCCCAGGAATGTGGGTGTCCAATAAAGTACAAAGAAAAAGGGTAGGAAAGGCCCTGGGTGGAACCAGCTCAGAGTAGGAATGGGAAGAGCGGCCTGTGAGGATGATCCCTGTCTTTTCCAGGGTCCTGTGTGACAGGACAGGGAAGTAGAGGGGGGCCTTCAAGAGTACTTTTTTTCTTTTAAACTAGGTGGAAGAGAGAGTTAAACTACTTCATGGATTAACTGTGTTATTTGGCAAAAGATCTGTGGATAACAGGTTGGAAGGGAGACAAGTTGTTATTACTATTTTAATTTCACATGGACCAAAGTCTCTCCAGGCTTCCTAAAGGTGCCTCGCTTTAGGCAGAGAGAGAAGTTGTGAGCATTGACTGAGTGGCTTGGGGTTGTAGACAGAGGAGCATGCCCAGTCCTTCAGGCTAGAGCTCAGACATCCGTTGTGCTGACTCCCTGCTGGAGCTCAGGTCACTTCTTTTTTCCTGCCTCCCTCATGGAAGTAAAAGTTCCAGTGTCTCTCTGGCTGCTTTCCCTCCTGTGCCCAGGACAGCATTGGGCATGTAGTCAGTGCCCAGTAAAGCATGGTGGGTAGATAGTGGGGAAGCATGCAAAAAAGGTGACCGAGGCCTCTTGTTGAAGATTTGTAAGGCAAAGGAAAGTGACGTATCCAGATGGCCCCCTGACTTTGCGTGGTCAGACTTCACAATTTTTGGACTTATCGGTCATGTGGAAGCATAGCCATAGAAACCTTGGACTTTTCACTTCGGCATAGTATGCAATAAATTACGTGAGCTCTTCAACACTTTATAATACATAGGCTTTGTATTGGATGGTTTTGCCCAACTGCAGGGTAATGGGTGTGTTCTGAACGTGTTGATAGGAGCTTAGGCTAAGCTGTGATACTTGGTGGATTAGGTATTAAATACAGGTTTTTTTGATAGCAATCTCAATATTGCTGTACATGGTATGAAGTGTCCATTTGTAAACCTGTGAAATTCCTGGCTGTTGCTTGTCGGTCAACCAGTGCCTGTTGCAGTGACAACATCCTTGTGAGGACCTTCCCAGGAGGTTCTTCCCCTTTGAACGTGACTTTGGTACTTCTCCACGGGCCTCTCTTCTCCCAGGAGACACTAAGTGAGACTCTTGAGAATCGTCTGCCACTTGGTCTGTGTTCCATGCTGGAACAGCTGTACCATTGCAAATGCTTCTGACACTTGAGTGGTAGGTGCTCTGCACATGATCAAGGTGTGCAGGTGGTCACAGGACAGTTCGAAGGTTTTCCTGCTTGGTGAGCTGGCCTAAGTGGCCATGGGACTGAAGTTTGTAAGTCCCAGTGCAGTGGCGGGAGAGACCGTGGCACCAGTGGAGAGTGCCAGCTTTCAGTGACAAACTGTGGCTCGGGGTGTGAGAACCCTGGCACGGGACTGTTTGCAGAACATTAACACAGGGACTTAATGTTAGCAAAACGATGACTCTTGTTTTTCACTCTCTCTCTTTCTATTCTGATCCAGGTACCACATTAGAGGAAATCAACCAGCACTGGAACTGGCTGGGACAGAATCTCCTCCATACTCTGTGTTTGATTATAAAGACGACATGGCCAGCTTTGTCAAGGGGAAGGTGAAGGTAGGCCCTTTGATCTCCACCTTTCTCCCCATCTCGGGTGACTCTTCATGACATTTTGAACTCTGCCACGTACCCACAGTCTTCACCAGTCCGATTACACTTTTTGGATTAATGCGCAAAGGCAAATTAGTTCAATTTGTCACCTGTCAGTCTTTGCGGCACATAAAGATACAACTGAAATTTAGGAAAAAAAGAGGGTGGTGCTTCATCCTCAGGCCTAATTCCTGTTATCTTTTAAAGATATAATCATCCTTTTTTTTTTTCTCGTGGGATACCATAATGTTAAGATTTCTGTTTTTGCAGAGCAACATATTATTGTCTTCCTCAAATTAATTATTCCTGATTCATTTTCTCTTTAGCTGTAACATTTGTGACCACGTTGGACCTAGTGCTCTGGTCCCACTAATAGTGGATGTTTGTTCTGCAGATGCTAATTAAATGCAGTTACAGCCAGGTAAGGTGTGAGAAGGCAGGAGAGGAATCTTGGGAGGTATTTGTCCATACCTGCTGCCAGTTACATTGTTACATAACTGGTGTCCTTGCAAGGACATGATGGTGATTGGTGCTTTAAGATCCTGTTGGGGAGGGACATGTTTCCTTGTTCTACAGTGAACTCTCCTTACATACTTGAACATATAAGCCTGCAGTACAGTTTTCTTCCCTTGGGATAAAACCTCCCCAAAGCCATCCATCTTTCCTCCCGCTTCCTGTTCCTCCTTCCTCACCCTCAGTTCATTTCCTCTATTCAAAGGATCCCCAGTGTGGAAAGAAATTGTCAAAATAGTGCTGTATACATACATGAATATACGACAGTGAATTCCATCTTTGATGCATACCTATGAAGCACTAATTAAAGACCAAATACGTAGTAGAGAGCCCACTAAAGTAGGCAGCCCAGGGGAGGGAAATGGAGCTCATTCTATTCCATGCCTGTATGATGATGTCAGAGTGAACCCCACTACTGTGTATAAGTAGAATGCACTAATAGAACTGTTGTGAATATCCCAGACCATGGATTTTGTTTTTTGAAAACAAACCTGAAGACTTCCAGCTTTTCGTAAGGGGTGTCAAAGTGAATTTTTGATTTTAGAGCAAGCAAGAGAAGCAGTCTTTTGCATTTGGGGACTAGGGGATGTGAGCAGGATGAGTGAAGAGCAGGGGTGACCGAGGCCATCCAGTGCTTGGCAGCCAGTGCATGAACTCTTACCTGTGGGGTCAGAGCTGACCTGGGCTATGGTAAAAGACACTCACAGCTCTCGGGACACCCCTCATCCTTGCCGATGAACTGTGCCTCGGTGTCCTGTATCAGATGGGACTGAGCATCAGCAACACTTGACCTGCCTCTCTTGGCCTAACGTGAACTGTAGTGGTTCTTTTCTTGAGGTATTTCCCTTGCTTGGGAGGAAGGAAATTGATTTCTGCTATGCTGCTTCCTGAGACCCTTCTGTAGGAGAAGGAAAAGTGTCCTCTCCCTAGGTTCTGTAGTTGAGGCCCTGGAAATGACATCGCTATGCAGCAGATGAGCAAGAGAGAAAGAGTTGATATGAATGCACTCAGAGTGTATACATGTGGCAGAAACTCAGCCATGTAACTGGTAGGGTGGTTAGAATCGACCTTGCACAGCACCTTAAGGGAAAGCAACCAGTTGACTGAGGACTGAAGTGACAGGAAAAGGGGTCCATCTTCTGGGGTGGTGCAGGGTCGGGGAGGTAAACATGGGGGAAACTAATGGCAGGGTAGGGCTCTCTCCATGAGTCTGTGTGAGCCCCTCATGCTGCTGAAATCAAGAGGTCAAAGGTGTCTTCCCAGGACAGAGGGGGACACACCTGTGCAGATGGAGAGTCCCTCCTGACTCGAGGCAGATGGGGCAGGGCGGACAGTCTTTCTGGTACCCCGTCTTTTTTGTTTCTCAGTTATTTTTTGCTCAGTTATCCTTATGCTGAAGTGGCATGTTTGGGGGTGACAGTTTTGATCCGTGACACTTCAAAGCTAGTATGCCCTAAAAAAAGGAAGGAAGAAAGGAAAGCTGAGGAGGCAGTGCTGGGGAGCGAGAGCACATCGTGGCCTTTGTTCTCCCCACTCCTCGGGCCAGATCCACAGGGTGTGAGAGTTGGACCTTTCCTGGGCCCTTGGCTGCTCCATAAAACTTGAAAAATCCCTCTGCTTCAGCTCTTCCTGGAACCAGACATGCAGCCATGACAGTTGGGAGGCCCTATGGCCACCATCATGTCTGCTTGGAGCCTCTGAATCCTGTTCTCCGTCATGCCAGTCAGCTCTAGAGCCTGATAAATAATGAAGAAAACAGTACACTTCACCAGCACTGAGGTTTATTTTATAGTAAGTATGATTAGATTATTTTAATGTGAGTGCCCAGGTTTCATTTCTAAAAGGACTTATACAGTGAGGATTTGGTAACACCCCTGAGAAAACAGCCTCATCTTAGGAAACATAGGCTCTCATAAGACCGTCATATAAAACACAAATGAAAATGTTAAGAAAAAGAAAAGGACAGGTAACGACAGACTGTCACCCTTGAGAAATGGACCACAGCTTTTATTCTAGTCTCTTCTGTCACCACCACAGATCACAAAGGTCCCTTCTTGGTAGTGGTTGACAAAAGAGTTGCAGTGTCAGATTGTGCCCTCTGCTGTTTTCCGCACTCCCCAGGGATTTAGGAGTACTTCCGCCCTCTAGAAGCTTGGCCAGGGTCCTCCCTTCCACCTTGAACAAGTACAGAGTGGACAGTGGTGGTGCATGGCATTAGTCTTCTCCAGATCCTGCAGTTGGCTTTATACTGAACTTTTTGAACCTAATGAAGATATTCGTTCATGTTTTAAAGAGACTCTTAGGTCCTAGTTGTGTAGTTCTTCGGGGCTGATGTGAGTTGCCACACCAGAGCCAGTCACTGGGTTTCGTATCTCTTGTGTTGGTTCGCTTTTCATCGCTGTCACAAATACCTGAGTGACTGACTTAGGGAAGGTTGGTTTGGCTCCCAGTTCTGGAGGCTCCAGTCCGTGACTGATCGGGCCCCTTGCTTGTGAGCCTGTGATGGGACAGCACATCAAGGCAGCGGCTTATGGCAGAAGAAAAGTGTTCAACTCATGGCGAGCCAGGAAGCAGAGAGGAAGGGGCTGGGGTCCCGCTGTCCTCTTCAAGGGCACGTCCCCAGTCATCCAAGGACCTCCCGCCAGACCCCACCTTGTGCAGTTCCATCACCTCCCAATACACTAGCTGGGAATCAGGCCTTTAACACATGGACCTTGGGGAGGCATTGAAGATCCAAACTGTAGCATGAGTGTAGGGAGGATTTGGGAAATAATTGTGAATTAAAATTCTCAAAACCTTAGAAGTCAGCTGATTCAGCCACAGCTTCATGGTCATTAAGTGACTGAGAGACTTTTCTTTGTGTTTTGCAACCTTGTGATGGTTAATCGATCTCTGCCTTTTTTTTTCCCCCTCTGGCTGTGGCTGTTTCAGGGTTGTGGACAGGAGTGGTTGTCGTGGAAACAACAGCGATTCCTTAAGTGCCTGGGTGCATCTGTCCTTCCTGCTTCCTGTCCCTTGTGCTGTCTTCCTTCCCTTTGCCCAGCTCCCTGGATGAAGGCCCTGTCTCTTGTGAGTCAGGGTCTGATTGCTTAAGAGATTAAGAGAGCAGCAGCAGGGTTGCTTAGCAGAAAGGGGAGCCCAGGAAGTTCTGAGAAGCGGTGGTGACGTTGGAGGCCAGGTTCGTCCTCCTTGAGGCAGAGAAGGTGGTCACCTATTGCTCTTGCTGCTGCTGTAAGGGCTGGGTGCCCCGCCAATGCTGTCTGTACATCAGCATCAACCACCTCTGCTTCTACCCCTTCTCCTGGTCAATGATGTCATGTGAGGCCAGTGCCAGCATCTGCAGTATTTGGTCCTTCAAGATAAAGTTGGCCCTGGGGTTGATTGGCATGGCTCCCTAGAGAAGCCATTAAAGGTTAAATCCCACAGCAAAAGATTTAAGTGGGTGGTTGAGAAGACAGCAGGTGATACTGGATTAGTTTCCAAATGATTTGTGCAGATAATTAAGTTGAAGTATACATGCTACAACGAAGGAGCTTGATTTTTTTTTTTGCTTGTTTTCTGGAGACAATTCATTTTTCTGCTACCTTCAGGAGCATATCTGTGTAACTTATTTAAATAGCTAGTCAAAACCTTTTACTATCATAGATTATGTTGAAGATACAGTATCATATCTGATGGGTGAATATTTCTATAGGAGTAGCATGTACTTCTGCTTCTTAATGCAGAAGGACATCTTTTAAAACACCCGTCCTTGAACATCATGACTGTTGTATATGCAGAACACTTTACCTGGGTCCACTTCAAATCCAGAAAGAATTTATGACATCGCACCAGCAGTGGGCACTTTCCTCAGTACTGGCATTCCCACAGGAAAAGGCAAGGCCACAGGTGTCAGTTGTGTGTTCAAGGTTTCAAAAGCCATTGCCATTGAAAGCACTTTCAGAAGCCATTTCAAGAGCCCGTGCTGGGTGGCATGGGAGATGCACACGTATGTGTGGTTTTCTTTATTTATTCTCCAAGTGCAGCCAGTGGGAGGCCTCCTTCTGAATATCTGCTGTGGCCAGCCTCCTGCACATGCTGTTTTCTCTTTCAGTCTCACCAGACTCCCTTCTGATGCCTCAGTATCCTGCCCTGTGTGCCCAGTCATCTCCTGACCTTGCTTGGAATGGGCTCCAGCCTAACCTTGGCCATCCTTCTTTCTGAAATGCTTTCCCAAATGAACACTTTTCCAAATGCTTTTCCTTCTCTCCTTAGCCTCTTTAGAAACTCCTGTTTGTCCTTCAATACCCAGTTCAGATTGGTCATGTCCACCATGCCTTCCTTGTCCCCTTATAATGTACACCATGTCTGTTTCTGGGCTGTGTTCTGCCAAGTTGGTGTTGCTTATTTGCTTGTAGTTTAGTTTTTCCTATTTGTGCTGCTTAAGTGCAGGGCGTTCCACAGAGAAGTCACTTAATGAACTCAAGTAGGCAGTGTAGATGAAACTAGTGTGGGCAGAAGAGCTGGCATAGCTGGAAAAGAGTAGTCCCAGGCCTGACATAGTAATGAGGCTGTTTACAATTCTAAAGTCATTGAAAATGCTATGGCTAAATAAGTGGAAGGAAATGTTACAATATGACATTCATTCTCTGAGGTGAAAAGGAAATGATTTCATTTGGAACACTAAGGATTGTCACTAAACCTAATTGTGTTAGGATGATGATACTTGGAAAAAATTAATTATTGCTAATATTCGATCATGTTTTTCTACTTGTTATCTGTATGAGGAATCGGCTAACAGATAAGATTTTATCTTCTCCGGTTTTCTTCTGCATTAGCCTACTGCCTATCATTGTATCCACACTAATTCTCAGATGCCTATAGTGGTGCATGCCTGTAATTACAGCATCCCAGGAGACTGAGACAGAAGGTTAGCAAGTTGAAAGGTAGCCTCAGCAAAGGCGAGGCACTGAGCAACTCAGTGAGACTAAATAAAATACAAAATAAAAATAAAAAAATAAATAAAATACAAAATATAAATAAATATATAAAATATATATATATAAATATATAAAATATACAATATATAAAATATATAATATATATAATATATAAAATATATAAAATATAAAATACAAAAATATAAAATACAAAATTAGGCTGGGGGTGAGGCTCAGTAGCCAAGTGCCCCTGACTTTAATCCCTGGTACACCCCCCAAAAAAAAAATCTGGGACTAGCATGTTTGTTTAAAAATGTATCACCTGCACTATTTTATATTATCTTTATTAGTAGCAGTATTACTGAGGATTGAAGTCAGAGCACTTAACTGTTGAGCCCTGCCCCCCATCCCAACCTTGCTTTTTGAGACAAGGACTAGCTAAGTTACCTCCCTAGCAAGGAGGGATCCTCCAGCCTCCTGGGTCACTGGCACTAAAGGTGGTGCCACAGCACCTGGCTGTCTTTCGGGCAGTGCTGGGAATCAAACCCAGGGCTTCACACATGCTAGGCAAGTGCTCTGCTACTGAGCTATGTCCCAGCACCTGCTTTCTTTTTCTAAAGTGAAAGTCTTGCTTTGTTGCCCAGGCTGGACCTAAAACCCTGGGATCAAGACACCCACCTGCCTCAGGCTTGCAGGTAGCTCGAAGGTGCACATACACTGTGCCTGACTGTACTGTATTACCTTAGCATTTCATAGAATCTGCTTGTAGTGTCTTCTAAGCATAATAAGAGTCATGTGACACAGACTCGATGCTCAGCCCGCTTCTGTGAACGAGAAATGAATAACCCTCTTGCACACTCCTTTTTCTTCTACCTTAATGTGTGAGTGCTGTTTTTGAAAGTAGATTTTGTGTGATTCAGAAACTTTTGCATGAGTGTTGAAATATTCTTGAAGATGTATGCTATTGGATTGCAAAATGTTGGTCCTTGAAAGTATGCAGTAGCCAGCAACCTGGGAGATGACACTTCAATCTTTAAGAAAACCCTTGGCACATGAGTTGGGTTTCACCAGCAGCTGTCAGGCAGTTGTGTACTCTTCCCCTGCACAGGCTTTGAGACTTTTGCATTTTAGCTTAAAAGAAACAAATAGAACGTTGGATTGTTATTTGCTGATGCTTGAAGTTTGGCTCCCACTTTATGGGGGATCTGATTTTGCATCGTTTCTCTTTCAGTTCATCTTGTAATACCTTGGGTTGATATCCAGAAATTGGAAAGGACAGCCAACGTCTTTGTGGCGGACACCATTCGGATCACCACACAGAATAAGGAGCGTGACTCCTCCATGTTTCTGATCCTGGATGCGGTCTTAAAGATCATGGAGCAGCTGGTAGATGTGATACTGCGGAGGCTGCTGGATAATGAGGTCTGGAGCCAGATGTGCAGGAGCCAAGCCAGATCACCAAGAGGTAGAGCTTCAGTCCCATGGTGTCCCTCAGCTGCTTGACCTTTTCGTGTGCTTTGCTTAGCACCTTTTGGTTATGAGGTATTCGCTGTGTCCCTGGGCATTGGTTCGAGGGCCTGTGTGCATAGCAAACCCCATGAATGCTCAAGTTTCTTTCATAAAATGGCATGGTATTTGTATAGAAACCTTTTTTTGGTTTTCTGGTGGTGCTGGGGTTGAACCCAGGTCCTTATGCATGCGAGACCAGGGCTCTACCACCGAGCTACACCAAGTCCTCATCTTTTCATCTTAAATCACAAGGTAAAAAATGTTTTCAGGGCAGCTGAACTGATTTCGATACCTTTGTCATCAATAGAGTAAGTCAGTATTTTGTATAATTTGATCCATGGTGACACCAGTCATGGAGACTGTCAGGCTAGTTGCTTGCAGTGTCACTAAGGAGTTCAGCTTTATCATCTGAAGTTCAAACCCAGTGTTTGAGCTGGAATTTGATTTCAGGTTTGCAGATCATAACTGGGTAACTAACCACAGCTCTGATGTCAAGGTAAACCGTTTTGAAAGATCCTATGAGAGACCACAGAGTACTGTCCTGGATTCAATTTTTGACATACTTACAGAATCAGGACTGATCAAATACTACTAGTCATTAAACAGAGTTTTTTTTTCTTTACTTTGAAATTTATATAACACAGACCTCCCCATTTTCAGGCATGCAGTTCAGTGGCATTAAGTATGTTCACACTGATACATGACCATCCTCACTGCCCATTCCAGAACTCTTCTGACTTGATTAAACTAAAATCTACCTACTAGACACTATCACCCTGTTCAACCTTGCCTCACAACCGCCATTCTGTTGTCTCTGTGGAATCAGCTGGATCCCTCACGTAAGTAGACAACACTCAATGTTTTGCTTTGGGCTTATTTCGCTTAATATAATGTCCTCAAGGTTCATCTCTGTCACAGCATGTGTCAGAATGTCCTTTCTTTTCAGGGCTGAATCATAATCCATCATATGTACATACCCCACTGTGTTTATCCACTCATCTGTCCATGCACGCTTATTTTGCTTTTACCTTCTGGCTATTGTGAACAATGCTGTCATGAACTGGGCACACTAGGGCACACTAATTTCTCTGACACCTGCTTCCGATTCTATTGAGTATTTTTACCCAGAAATGGAATAGCCAAATCATATAATCCTATGTTTAATCTTAAAAACAGCTTTAATCTTTTACTTCAAATCTGTTTTAACATTCCTGTATTTTTTTTTCCATTGACATTTCTTTAAAATATCCAAGGAGATTAGTAAACCATAGCTATAATGCCTTTGCTCATGAGGCAGTTTAGTACCTCAGCATCTGAAACTCTTGTTTTGTAACCGAATTTTGGAGCAGTTTTTATTTAGATTTTTTAATTAGGGATGCTCAACTGCTAAAGTTTACATAGATCTTGTAAAATCTGAAAAACTCTGAAAATTGAAACTCTTCTGGTCCCAAGCATTTTGAATAAGGCCAACTCAACCTGTAGTGAATTCATTCAAAACCATGAGGTCTAGTGTTCAGTGCTAATACAAGGAAAGTCATCTTGAAAACAGCAGATCTCTTCCTCCTTAAGACATGCTCTTTCTTCTCACTGTCTGGTGGGGGTGCATCTTTCTCAGTGGTGGTCCTTGAACAGCAGCATGTTTAGGGTTTTCATGTATTCAGAATGACTTCCCATCCCTTCCAGCTGTGTGCATGTAGTTCAAATTGATCACGTGTTGCCACAAAAGGCACATAAAAAAATGCTCTTTATAGGTTTCCTTTTTTCTTTGTTCCCAAATTCAACTCCATGTGGTGTTGGGTCACCTCTGATGTGTGATAGTTCTTTTGGAAGATGGATGGCGCTTATCTCTTCCTTACGAAAGAGACTCTTGGGGCTCTGATCATTGTTTTTGTTTCCTGGTCCCTAAATCCTTTTATCTAGCAGCCTGAAGAATTTCGTGTGGGATTGGCACCTGTAGTCACTTGTTCTGCAGCAGCACCCCGGAACTTCCTGCTCCTTCTCTCACTGGCTCAGAGCCCCTGAGCCAACCTCTCTGGCCTCTGGTTTCCACCATTCTACTCTCAGCATTTTGACAGCAACATTTTTAGAGTTAAATGTAAGTGTGTTGGGCATTGTTGACTCTCAGGGACCTTGTGAACCCCTTGAGGGACCTCACCTTCCATTCTTGCACTATGTGAACTTCTTTTTCTTTGTTCTTTGTAGATATACTTGACTGTCATGTGTAATTTGACATGTCCTACATCCATGGAGTACAGCTTCCCTTCTTGTGGTTGTACAAGATGTGGAGCTACACCAGGCGTATATTCCTATACGAATGTAGGAAATTATGTGTGATTCAGTGTGTGTACTTGGCGCAGTGCACTTGCCTTTCCTTGGCTCCCTGGTACTCCTCTGGAGAAAAGTCAGGCTCCTTTTCGGTTATTCATGTCTGAACAGTTAAGACTTTCAATGGGTAGTTGAGGTTTCACAATATTCACAGGACCACACAATCATCACTACAGCCACGGAACCTTTTATTACCCTCCCAAGAAGCCTCACATTAATGAGCAGCCACTCCTTATTTCTGTCTGTCAGCCTCCTGTGCGGACATTTCATGTAAATGAGTCTGGCACCTTGTGGTCTTTGTGTCTGGCTTCTTTCACTCAGCCTGAGGTTTCCAGCTCTGTCCATGCACACTTTCTGTTGATGGCTGAGTACTATCTACCCTGCTTGAGGGCATGTGCCACATTTGCTGTGTCCATTGATCAACTGGTGGACATGGGGTAGTTTCCACCTTCGACTATGAATCTGCTGCTGTGTTTGTGTGCCAGTTAGTGGACGACAGTGCTCAAGTCTGTTTGGTGCATTCACCTGGGAGGGAATGTCTGGGTAAACACTAGGTCCACTTTCAACGTTTGAGGGCTTCTGGCTCTTTGCCAAGGTGAGAGTGTCAGTTGGCCTTCCACGAGCAGCGTGCAAGGGCTCCACCTTCCCCATGTCTCACCGATGCTCACCCCGCTTATCATCTAACTTCTCCACACATGGCCTTTGCTGCCATTTTTGGAGTACTGAGTTATTCAAACCAGGATCTAATACTTATTTGAGTTCATGAGTTTATGAATTTCTTGCTGGTGGGGACAGCGGGCTCTGCTCCTTGCACTTGGTTGGAAGGGCAACTGAATGTCTGGATGGAACATGGGGTTCACAGGCTCTGGAGGAGCATGACTTTTTTTTATTTCAGTCACTAAACTATCACGTTGTGCCAGCAAGTTCAAAAGTGTTTTCTTTTCAATCTCGTGTCTGTTGACCTTTCCGTATCTTGAACTCCCCCCACCTCTCACCAGGGACCTTGAAACCCAAGCACAGAAGGAACTGTTTCGAATCTTTTTCAGGCTACCAAGAAACAGAAGCTGCACACTGTGATGGACCTGCTCCTCTGGACGCCCTTCAGTCGGTTCCACACCGCAGGACGCATGTTTTCCTCTGACAGCTCCACCTGCTTTGCCAGCATAGAAGATGACTGCTACAATGTTGTCCTTCTGCTCAGAGAGGTACACCCTGCCTCTCCCCTCTGCTTGACCTGCCGTGCACACTTTGATGCACCATTTCATCTTTTTACCCATGTGGTTGAGTCCATTTTCTGCTACTACAACAAAATCCATGATGCCAGGTTTACTTATTAACCAAAAAAAAGGAAGAAAAGGCTTAATTAACTCCCAGTCCTGAGGCTCAAGAACATGGTGTTGGGTGAGCACCAGTGAGGGCGTTGTGGTGGACAGTGCCCCCATGGCAGGAGCATGAGTAGATGGAAACATCATATGTGAAGACAGGAAGCCAGAGAATGGGAAGGACCATTCTTTGTAACAATCCTTGTTGTGGGAATGAACCAGGTCCCATAATCCCTACTGAGGGCTATTCTTCCAGTGACCCATCCTTCCCCTACTAGACCTCACCTCTTAAGGTTCCACCACCCTTTAATGCTGCCCCATTGGGGATCAAGCTTTCAACACAAGAACTTTCGGGGGACACACTCCAACTATATCCCATCCAGAGCACCTTGGGCCATCTGATGGCCAGGCTCCAGGAGGGAAGTGTGGGCTGAATTACAGCATTACCCCTTCAGCCTTCCTTTTTTCTCTTGTTGCTATGGCAACCAAAGGTTGCCTAGAAGTGATGGTAAGAAAAACATACCCTAGCCCCACACTGTTGATAAAGCTGTCATTCAAAAGTACATGCCTCGCAATCCAAGCTTTTCCTACAGCTCTTTAGGAAGGGATCCTCCCCTTTTGTTGCCTAAAAAAAATACAAAAAAAAAAAAAACTGTAAAAAGCTTCACCTTTAGAAAATAGGGGTCGAATTGGCATTTATTCTCCCGTGGAACTTGTGAAAGATTTAAAAATGTCTCCTTATGTTAGGATCAGGTCCCTCCTATAACTCTGTGATTCTCTCATTGGAAACGGGAGTGTGGGCAACCTGAGTTTGTTTCTGAATGCAAGCAGCTTGATCCTTGATCTCAGGCATCTCTGCTGAGGGGGTACCACAGCTGTTACACATCAAGACCTCTGGGGTCTCGTTTCTCGTACCATAGGTCCTGAGCCTGATTGTTTAGAAACTCAGTGTTTTTCCTCATATGATTTCCCAGATCTATCCCCTCCTTCTCCAATAGATGTCTTCATTTTGCAAGCATTATTATCAGTGGAGCAAGAAATAGACATGATGACCTACATACCTAAAAATTGATTTTTGAATTATGCATAGCATGAAATTTACCTTGTAACCAATTTGTAAGTGGAATCCTACAGCATTGTCATTTTGTGACTCGTTTCTTCCACTACACAATGTTCTTAATGTTGATCCACCTCTTATCTGTTAGAATTCCCTTCCTTTGGAAGTCTGAGTAATATTCCATGGTAGCCTAAACCACAGTTCTCTTATCCATTCATCTGTGCATGGAAGCTTGGGTTACTTCTACCTTTTGGTGATTGTTATTGATGCTCCCTTGCACACTTTTCAACCTTTATCTCAGGTCCTTGTTGCCATTATTCCATATTAGATTAACTTGTGAGCATTTCGTGGAGGCCTGCCTTCCTTCTTTTTTGCAGTACTTACTGTGATTCAAATCTTTTTATTAGTGCCTTGCAATTATACATAACAGTGGGATTCATTGTTCATATTGGAACATGTACAGAGCGTAATTAGTCAGTTCTGTTCTCCAGCACCTCCCCTTCATGTGCCGTCTTTTGCATCAGGTAGTGAGCATGGAGAAGATGGAGGACACCAGTTTGCTGCCCAGCCCCGTCCTCATCAGCATCAGGAGCAAGATGGCCTTCCAGTTCATCGAGCTCAAGGATAGAGAGACCTTGGAAGAGACCCTGCTTGAGAGACTGAAGCAGGTTCACGCCAACCATCCTGTGCACTATGACACATCAACCAATGACAAGGACATGGTAGGAGCCTGCAGTATGGTGGCTTTCTGTGACGTGACAGTCCCCCTCTCACCACCTCTGTGTCAGTGGGCTCCAGAGGGCATGTGTAGGAAGGGACCCCCTTGGGTGTGAACACACAATGTGCTAGAGATGATTTGGCCTCCAGTAGTTGGGGGTGTGAGTCCTGTGTCACCTCTGATGGGCTGGGTGTCCCGAGTGGGCATCGAACGCGATAGAGTGGCTGGTCGGGAATCACACCACTGCTTGTAGGGGTTGATCTGGTGTCCCCCAGGTTCGGGGGCCTGGTGGTGTGCTCCCTGGGTGGGTGTGGAGCAGACACGCCTCTCCACATCCAGAGGGATTGTCAGGCACCCCCACCTTCTTCACAGGCTGGGGTGCTGCCACACTCCAAGGTTGCAGGGGTTGATGCCCTTTGGAACAGACAAAACCTGCTGAGAGAGATCCTCCCTCATTCTTAGGGTTGGATGACTGCAGAAAAGGACCTGGGTCTGCCAGAGCCTCACCTTCTAGAACTTTCATTGACATATACTTTTAAAAACACATTTTAAACTAATACTTAATAATGGTGCATATTTTCCTCTTACTTTTTTTTGTTTTCTTTTAAGGGCTGGACACACATCACCTGTTTTGTACTTGACAAGCAGGTGCAGTGACCACAAGTTTGGGGATCTTGAAATGGTGTCTTGTCACAGCAGCAAGGAGCGTGAAGACAAGAGCCTACCTCTGCACCCCGGACACCTGACCATGGTCCTCCAGCCTTTGGGCAGCCAGAACCCTGACTCCCACCTGGTTGTTGAAGCTACTCCTTCCCTGGTGTGCCATGGACACTGGAAGCTGGGCAATGACCATGGAGGGTGTGGCACCTGAGCACCAGCTCCTCCACCTGGGTGGAGAGGTGGCCGTGGATCTTGGGCAGCAAGGGCTCTATTGAGGACTCAGCAGAAGGGGAGCTGGCCTTTCCCCTGTCCGTTAGTGGCTCTCATGTCATTCCTGCTGTGTGACTTGGGCAGTGGGCGGTGACGGTCCTGTGGGTTTTCAGGTGTCAACCAAGTGTTCCTCCCACTGGCCGGTGGCATCTGTGAGCATCTCAGTGTCAGTTTCCCGCGTGTGTGTCCTTGGACAAAGGGCTGCCTGTCCTCTAATTTTAAGAACTAAAAATATTTTTGCTACATTCATACTTTTTCTTTATATGGAAAATTTGAGGCGAATAGACTCCAATTTCGTAAGTAGACTCTATGTGGCAATGAAGAGACTAGTTTTGACCTTGTCACTCCCTTGGGGACCAGGTGTGGCTGCAGACCTTATTACCCCACACTCTAAGTTACTGCAGCTCCTGCAGCATCAGTTGTTACTTTTAGTGATCCAGACTGACCTTTCTTTTCAGATGTGATGCATGCACACACACACACACATTGGAGGTATGGGTATATATATATATGTGTGTGTGTCTATTCATTATGTGTGTGTGTACATATATATATATATATATCCACATTCATATATATACATATGTATACATATATATATATAATTATTTCCTTAATCTATAATTTCCTAAGTATTGAGCATATATGTATCCTCCCATTGCTGAAGAATGCAGGTTATTAAAAGCATTTCACCATAACCAACTCAAACTCTCTCTGAGCGTGTGTGCTTGTATGTCTGTTGAGTGTGTGCGTGTGTGTGCCTTCATGCATGTGAGTATCATAATATCCAATATTTCATTTCTCCCATTGGAAATTGAGTCAGAAAATGCAATCTGCCATACTCCCAATACCAAAATGTCATTTTGATCAAATGAAACATTCTTTCATCTAGGGTTGAATGTTTCCGCTAGGAATTACTGGTAAAATGAATAGATTCAAATCATGAAAGTGGATCAGAATACAGAAACATATTTTAAATAACAAAACTTAAGGTCCAATTATGTATGGAATTGATGAGTAAACATTTTAGAAGTCAATCTCATTGATCATCCATGATGCAATGCTTTAGCACTGCCCAGAGAGACAGGAGCAGATTCTTGTCCACAGGTTCCAGCGGTGATGTCGCACCTGAGTTGCCTCATAAGAGGGAGGTTGGGGAGGGATCCAGTCATCCTTTTCATCCTGAGGACAGGTCCTCTTTCTCAGGATGAAGTCTCTCCTGACATGTGGCTTCATCGCATAAAAGACGTTGGCATTCTTTGGAATCTTCATTTCTGGGGAGAGAGGGGTACAGGTTGGATAGGTGGCACTTGAGACGTGCAGAGCAGGACACCCCAACATCTGACAGCCTCTGCCAGCAAAGGCCTGAGTCACAGACCTGAGAGCTGTCCAGATCATCTCCAATACCACCAGACACATCCTCAACCATCTTCCCGAAGGAAAAACTAGGTCTAGGACTTCACCAGGACTAATGCGTGTTGCCTCCAAAGGCTTTGGGCTCCAGAAGATCACAGTTCATCTTGATTTTGCCAAAGCATACCCCTAGGGATTACATCTGAAATCTTACACAGATGACTCATGTGCTCAATGTTTCACCCCCAGTTCAGCAAGGTTTCCTGGTGGGTTTTGGGTGAAGCATTCCATGTTGAGCGCTCTAATGTGATCATGGAATACTCAGTCAAGATGAAGAGAACACTAAGCAGTGGGAGAAAGTGGAAGAAGGTTGGGCATGGATGGAGGAAGACCTGAAGAGGGAGAGGCCCTCAGCACACATATATTTTTGCTGGGGGCTCCTCTTTTTTTTTTTTTTTTTTTTTTTGCAGTGCTGGAGATTGAACACAGGGCCTTGTGCTTGGGAGGCAAGCACTCTGCCAACTGAGCTATATCCCCAGTCCTGGGGGCTCCTCTTTATCCTCATTCTCCTAGTAGTATTCCTCATCTTCTTCCCATCTTTCTCTCCTTCACTCTCTCAGTCTCCTTATATCACATTCTATCACCTGGTTGGCAAGTGCTCCATAGGTTGCAGGTGCCACACCCTCTGCCATAATGCAGTCTCAGTTCAGAACCAAATGGAATGCTATGAAACCCAGAGCCAAAGCAGGAGTCCCCTGCTAATTTATTTTCCCCAAGTATTTGACAGGGAGGAAAGTATGACCAACTGAGACACCTTGTGTTAGCCATGTTCTGTCATTGTTGCTAGTCAGCTCCATGTGGACCAGGCATCCTACAAGGGAGGCCACATCCCAAATGCTGCCCTACTGAGATCAATCATTCCAAAGACCAGGAAAGGAACGGCTTCACTCCCACATTTTCCTATGGTCCAGGGATGCAACAACCCCTAGTGGGTTTCAGACGGCCAGAGAGTCCCTGGCATGAACACCTGTCTCCTGCTGCCCTCCTCTAAAAAGGGCCTGTTCTCTATTTGGGTTTGGATGGACGTACCTGTGCTATGAATTTCCGAGCCCACCAAGGTTTAGTCTTCTACTTCCGTGAACTCTACTCACTTAACAGTATTAGTGGATTCAGATATGAGAGAATGTTTCATAGGCTGGTTTTGGTTGCGGTTTTCAGTGTGGACAGAAAGGGGATCATAGCTGCTTTAGGGTTTTGGCTCACAGAAAAGAAAACAGCAATGGCATTAATTACAGGTCAGCTTTGTGGCATACGTGCCTAAGAAGCCCTCATCTGATTTTAGTGAGGGAAAATAACCTGGCTCTACTGATTCCATCTAGGCAAGTGGACTCAGGCACAGAAGACTTGGTCGTTTGTGCAGTGTCAGACTGTTGAGGCTGTCTCCCAGTCTGTTTTTTTTTCACATTTAGTCCTGTTCCTGCTTGCTAGAATACTGACAATGCTCTGCACAGAGAGTGGATTTCTGGTCATGGAGAAGGCTTTCAATAGTACTGCTTCAGTCCACAAATGTACCAACTGCATCCTTAGCCCCTGTTTTCCCATCTTCCTCTGCAAACACTCCTCTCAGTGAGCCCTGGGGGCCACATGACCCCTGCAAGAATGCTTTCTTCCTCGCTCCTCAGTGATATCAGCATTGAATGCCTGTTGCTGTCCAGGGTTGGACACCTGGTGGGGAGGTACACTAGCCCCTGGGGCTGATCAGAGAACCTAGAGACCTTCCCAGCAGTGCCAGTGTGGTTTTCTTTGTGCACCAGGCCCATCAGTACCTGTTTGAGTGTTGTTCTTGGTCAGATTCTACTCTTTTGGGCTACGAGTTGACCTGAGTGCACTTCTTCAATATGGCTCCCCACCATCTGATTGTCCCACTTACTGTGCTGTTGGGAGATGATTTGTCCCAGTTCATAGTCTTGTGGCTTCTCCTGCATCAGCAAGTGATGTTCCAGGGCCCTGCGAATGACTGCAGGAGCCCTGTCGTTGCATGTCACCTGCATCAACGTGGGAGATAGGCCTTGAGGAAATGGGCCGTGGTGTGGCTACCCAAGAACAGTGTCAGGGACATTCAGGGGGAAGTTCAGCTCTAAATACAGGGGCACCATCATTACTCACTACTCCACTACCTGAGGGTAGCCTCCTGGTAATTGCCTGGGGTCTTCCTCAGGGCTATGACACCAATTCTACAAAGGTCTGCCTGGCCCTGCCATTGCCCTTTGTGGAGCCACATTTCACTCAGGGTCAAAGGATGCCACAGCCTGGGTAGAGAAACACTTTCATGCCACCACGATGGAAGGAATGGACCAGTGACCTCCTCTCTCCAGGGCTGTTGCAGAATGCAGGGTGAATTTTGGGGTGGCCCAGGCAGAAACCCAAGAGACTTTGGTTGTGATTGCCAGGGCACAGAACACACTCAGAGGGAAGACCAATGATAGCCGTGAGAGCTCCTGGCCTCCAGAGGCTCAGTACTGCCTGGGATGGAGGAGGACACCTCACTCAGCCAGGGTGGCATGGAAATGGGCCCCTGTACAGCACCTCCCTGGAGGTGGAGTGTGCTCCATCCACATGAATATCGCTTCTACAGCGAGACCCTCGGCGCCCTGTTCAAGGGGTAGGAAGAATTTCATGTTGCTCTCCTCCTCCATGTGCACCAGCATTCTCCATCCCACACAGTGCAGCCTGCATCCTGCATCCTGCATTCTGTCCTTTTCTCATCTCCCACCAAGACCTGCCCCCGCACTTCTGGTC